>NC_069086.1:14326571-14516571 GCF_947172395.1 Bicyclus anynana
TTGTTAGGTTTAATCAAACTAAGAGTAAAAATTTGTTTACATCTATTATTTGCGATTATCTTCTTAGTTCAATTTACAGGGATTTTTACATTTTATAATAGTTTATGATTTTCATAAACTATGAGATGAACTATGATGAGAGAAAGCAGTCACTTACTTTTCAAGGAACTGAATGTATTATTAACAAACTATAAACTATGGATTGTATTTAATATCTAGAAAACTTAGATAGTTAATTAATTATTTTAGCACAAACCTGTAAGAAATTTGAAAAAATGTCAACCACTGAACTGTTTTGTTATAACTCGCGATCTTACAAATTGAATGAACCAATTCGCTCAATGTCTTATTGTGCAAACAGTTCTATTCTGGAATTACTTCAGTATTAAAATGCATATATTGCAAAACAAAGCCAACACCGTGCTGTCTTAGCCATGACATTCCCAAATCATCTCGTGGATCATGATCGTGACTACGTAAGGGTCTGCGCATACGCCTAACAAAACTATTTAAACCGTAAACCGATTTATTTGTTCCACTTTAGTAAAATCTCTTTTACATTCATCATGTTTCTCTACATGGAATAATATAAAAATATATCAATAGCTCAATCGTTCAGAAAGTGAACCAAATCAGAGTCCTAGATTAAATTTCCATCTGTTCTATGAAGATTGACTTTACTTCTAAACGTATTGAACTTAGATTGTAACAAAAATTGCGAAAGGATCATGTTCAAAAACATACTCGGAGTTAGTCGTATCTAATGAAATTGTAATGAATTTATCCAAATTTTAATTTAACCTTTTAACTACAAAATAATACTTGGAATAAAATACTATTATTTGGTACTTATTATCTTCTTTTCAGCCACTAGGCTGTTATGCAGTTGAAAGTATCAATTAGAGTCATCATCGGTAAAAAAATAACACGTTAAATAGAATTTTAAGTGAAAACAAGGGAGCTGTTTTAAATATAGCCATAATATTATACTCGTAGCTATTGTATTGTTGTCCCAAATCTACACTTTCGTTATAATACGGTGGTTCCTTTGTTTATGGTCTATAACACGATGAGGTCGACGGACTCGCGCCATTTTGCTGTTGCCAAAATACATTTTTTACGTTCACTTTCCAAAGCAGTGAAAGCGAAAAGGTACTGAATGTCACTGCTTCCTTTCAAAACATTGTAGTGGGAGGACGCTGGCTGTATTCAAATAATAGATATACAAATCTGTATTGTTCACTTTTTCTATCTATTTCTAATTTAATAGGTTATTGTTATATCTGGCACGTAGCCGGCCGTGAACGCGTTTTCAATTTAGATCCATTTAACTATTTAAGAAGAAGTGTTTTAGTTCTTTATAAAATCTTTAAAGATGAAGGAATTACGGAAGTCATATCTTACAGTAAAGTCACATTAAGATATGTTTCTATTTTAATATATAGTATATGAAATAGGAAGTAAATAGATCGGAAGTGAGTATAGTTTTTAAATGGAATGGTTGAGCGATCGTGCTTGTTGAATGTCAAGGCATTAAGTCGAAGGCTAAGTCGCAAGCGACGCCGAAATCCTGCTTTAGATCACATGTTTATTTAATTTTATATGTAAACAGTTATATTTTGTGATCATAAATTATGGTTATAAATAATCCTTTTCATGGTTATAGTTAATCATGATAACTATAATAAAAGTTTTTAAATTATTGTCGAAAATAATTAGTAAAATTTAAAAATAAATCATGAAAAACTATATCTAAGGCCAAACTGAAAACATACTGATTTTTAATATATTACTAAATTAGACATTAATTCAATAGTCTTCTTGCGTTTTAAACTTATTAAATATAATATATATCGTAGAGCTATGCATGCAGTGGCGAGTTCGTAGAACTTCGTAGAGCTGTACACAAAATTCCGTAGCCTACCAAATCAGGCATCTGCTAGGATATTCAGTAACGATACTTTTATTACTCACAAGTGCGAGTTTCGGATTCACCTCTATCTCTCTCTGTTTAACACAATACTATAGAATGAGAAATATAGCGGTGAATTTGAAACTCGCACTGGCGAGATAAACAAAACGTCGTTAGAGAATAGCCGTGCTGCTTATTTTTTTTATTTTATTTTATAGATTTATTTGTAATCAACAGCGTAACAGTAGGTACATAATTATTAAATTACATAAGCTTAAAACTAAGGCCACAAAGATTACAGAATATACATATTATACAAAGCTACAATACAATTTCGGGTACCTATATTAACATTAAAAGATAAAAGTGTTCTAAAAAATCTTAACAAAATTTTGTAAGTGTGTGTGTAAGTTTGCGTGCTTGTGTGTGTGTGTGTAAGTGTAAATTATAAAGTTCTGTGTGACTTAATCACTTCTTTTTTAAGTTGTGTTTTAGATAGGTAAAATAAATCTAAATTGTAATAAACTTTATTATATGTTCGGGCCAGACGTAATACTATAGAATTTTGCGCATATATAGTATTACATTTGGGAACACTCAGTAACGCTGTGTGTCGACGTAGTGGTCTAAAAGATGGGTTATAAAAAGATGGATGGATGGATGGAGGTTATAAAAAGGTCCCATTTGATTTACTGCATATTTGTACATATTGTTGGACGTGTAAATTTTCTACTATAACTTCTTTTCCCGGTTAAAAGGTGTAACGTAGATTAACCAAGTGTAGCAGACGCCAAATCGGGTTGGCGGCCTCGGTGCGGCACTGACATTGTAGTGTCCGGAACCGACATGTTTCCTACTCGTGTTCCATACTGCTACATCAATGGAATTTGTATTGCTTATCGAGCTGATTGGTCATAATGAATTGTGGGCATCTGCTGTTCGGAATATAAAACAGAAATAATTTAACCGAAAGCTAAACCACAGTGATTATCAATAGAAGCTTATCTTACAACTGACTTACATAGAGCATGAAAAGCTCAGTACAAGGCCCTTATCATCATCTCAATAGGAGGATTTATGGTATTATAGTTTGACCAAGTGACTACCACTATCTGAGAGTACTTTAACCATGATCTCCGAGAATATAACAATGCCAACTCCGGAATTCTACTGAGAATATCCCAGAAGAAAAAGAAGGTCAATAATTCATTGCCTGATCCCCGGACTCGTGATTTATCAAAACATAATAAAAACCTCATAATTTGAAGAATCATACGCTGTACCAAGGAGGAAGCACAATCACATGAACAGTAGCGTGCACTTTTTTGTTTTAAGAAACAAAAAAGTACTGCCTACAAAAAAAACAATGAAAATTTTGGCAGATATTTTTAAAAACGATTAACATCTCATTTCTTATTAATTATTTTAAATAATTATACTACATTAACTTTTGTAATTAATTAACTCTTTTAAATTCTTTAATAAATATTAAATAAACTCAATACAAGGACTTAATACAAACTTATGTCGGACCACAGAATGCATACTTGGACAAGGAATTTTCCAATTTTTACTTATAGTGCATACCCTAGTTAAAAACCTTGTGCACGACACTGCACATAGTATATCCTTTATTCTGTACATTTTTTCGTAGACAACACTTATTTGAAGACTGCAAGACTATAAATACATTTTGTGTATTTTACGAGTTTATATTATAAAAGTCTACACCAAAATCTCTTAACTACCTTGCATTTGTTTTCTTACTGGATAGTGAAAAAAATGTAAATAATTAGCCAGTGGGAGGACGACGGAAAGCGTTTGTATGTCTGTCTGTCGGGAGATAAGCCGATGACCGTGATAGAGGCTACGTCGAACTTCCGTCTTACAGCCTCTAACCGCTAAGGCATTCATACGTGCATACGAGTTTTGAGACAACCCAACTAATTCGAGGAAAATGAAAAAAATGCAGTTTTAACTCCGAGTAAGTTTACTAAATATCAATTTAAATTACTTAATTTAAAATTAATTTAATATATTTATTTTGTTATAAGACATTTCCGCTGCATGATAAAGATCGTGGAAAGATTTTAAAATGTATTCATATCTTTGTGGGATATTTGTTTTATATTTTAGCTGTATGATTTACTCGTATATTCCGGTATAAGATTTACACTGTTTAATGGTTTATTAATCAAACTGTACTTACGAGTATGACTTTTATTGATGGACAATCTTGTTAATATCTTTGTTATTAAATTGCAACCAAACAATTAAGCAACTTATTAAACGCAAGATTTAGCGTTTATGCTTCATGTAATATTATCAATAACTTCGTTATTTAGGTATTGGCTTAATGTTTATAAAGTAGACGTATTTCACCATCATGGTCAACTATCATGGTGGTGCAACCTCGTGTCACTGTTAATATAGTGGCGACCATGGTGACCATGAGGTCATGTGAATGTTTTAATTTTTTTTAATTGGACATTATGGTGCCGGAAACAATTCAATGAAACGAAACATTCAGTGTAACTAAGAAACTGCGTTTTGCGTTCAAAATCTTCTCTCTTCTGTTGAAAAGAGTGACACAGTACATTCATAATCATCACAAGCTCACTGTTAATGACCCACAATAGTTTGGGGACAATAAAAAGTGAGCTTCGGCGTTAGAGCTTATACCCATCACGTTGGTCCAAAGTGAGTTGGCGGGTTAATATGATAATATGTGACTATGTATCACGATATGATGTTAAATAATGACCGAGATGGGTTTTAAGCTGCTCCTCAAAACACGTGTAAATCGGGAAGTTGATTTACACCCCCGTGTTTCGGGTCCTCTTCTGAGAATTCTTGGCAGGAGGTATATAAAACTGTCTATTGTCTATTACAAATCAATACGCGCGAAGTGGACGCGGGAAACAAAGATATTTCCCGCGTCTGTAAGTTTAGATCTTTTAATCCATTTGTTAACAATAGATAGTGATTCAAGAAAGTGCTTGTAATATAAAAAAAATCATGTTTTTTTCAGTTTTCACGCGAAGTTACGATCGCTCTAGTTACTTCTAATTAAATGTGTTCACACTGTTTGTAAATTCATTAAGATCTTTATATTCAAAACGATAAACTTCCTCGTGATACGAGTATTATTATACCTCTAACCCCCTTAACCTGTAGTTGTTTCAAGTTCAGTCCTTTGTCAGCAATCTATTTGTCACTGTCGAGGTCTAAATTAATTATTTCGAGCAATACCCGCTCGAGTGTCAACAGTTTATAGTTCGGGTGTCAACAGCGAAACGTGTTTGGTACGGTTAATACGTTCATTTTATAAGGTATTCTACTCCGAAGTAAACACTAAAACCAGCTTAACAAATTGTTATTAATTTTAAGTCTTTTAAATAATCATGATATACTTTTAAAAAAATAAATATCACGTGCCTCAATCGGTGAAGGAAAATAATCGTGAGGAAACCTGCATATCAGAGAATGTTCCTATTTCTCAGCGTGTGTGAAGTCTGCCAATCCGCATTGTGCCAGCGTGGTGGATTGGCCTAACCCCACTCATCCTGAGAGGAGACTCGAGCTCAGCAGTGAGCCGTATATGGGTTGTTAATGATACTTTTTATCCGAGTAATTAGAAACTTTTGTCCAATCATACGGGGAAGTAGTACAACAATTTTACAGAAACTTCAATAGCCCCCGCCCGGTATACTATTGTTAAACTTACTGCTAGCATTTACTTTATTTGAAGGGTAAATAAGGACATTGATCATTTTTACATAGCCTAAAACAGTCACTTTCTGCTTTTGCACGAGCAAACGACAAAGTGACTCTTTCTGGCAACGGATTTTAATGCAGTTTTCAACAATAGATTTAAGAATTTTTTTTAATTTAAAAGATTTTAAAAGAATTCCACGCGGATGTAATTGCGAGCATTCGCTAGTGTTAAATAACGCTATGACTAATATTTTTAAGGAAAAAAATATTGTTATTTTTACTTAATTTGTAAAACTGTAACAGAATTCAAATGAAACCATTAAATTTTAAAAATACACATAATCAGACTACACGATAAAGTAATAAATTTATTAGTCAGCGACCAAATGTGCATAATATATTGTTCATTAATTAAAAAAATTGATAATCAAATGATAGGTCATCATCCGTATTTCCTACAAACAGTTTACGGAAGTCTAATCGAGGTCGGCCTCCAAAATCGCGTCGCAAAAGACGCGTCTCGGTGTCCACGAATTTCATTCTACTCACTTATTTTGTTCACAACATTTGCACGCCTTTATCAAGGTCTTTGACACGTTTACGTTTATTTTTAAAGTCTGTCGTAATGAAATAGAATTTACGAATATTGCATTCCAAGTTGATTAGCCGCTAAAGGCCCATTGCGTTGTCATTCGCACTTTCAGACTGAACGATGATATTCATTCTTTTGTGGCTCATTCCATAATTATGGAATTACTAAAACGTTTGTTGTTTGTGTGTTGTTGTGTTTGTTATCCATTTAAGTTGTGGACTGATGTATTTAAATGTGTTTGATAACTAACCTTAATTGCTGAATTACTGTCTTTTACATCACTTCCTTTTACATCAAATAGCGCTATTCTGTAACGATAATTTTATAACTCGAGAGTCTTATCTTTCAAATAGTTATTCTGACAAAAAAGAACGGTCATCTGTGCCCAGGCTCGTTTCTGTCGGGCCTGGATTTTTTTTGTATGGAGCGTGACCGTTCTCCTTTCTAAAATGAAGAAATGAGGTTTTATGGAGGAGCCATTATGTACACCTTAATAACCAAAGTCAGACTGTCATTTAAAACAGAAAATCTAGACATTAAGTGTCGCCGCACACTGGCCACACGCGACAGCCACAAACGCCGCTACAAGAAGCAAGAAGAGGCCACAAAAGTCGCTAAAGCGCGCGACCGCCACTTGTGGCCGGTGGTCGACACTTGTGGTCGGCGGCTGCTACTTTTTAACCCACACATGCATAATCGTTTTGTGTCGGCGTTTAGTGGCCGGTGCGGGCCACAAGAAGCGAACAGCGACGATTGTAGCGTGTGGCGGCCACAGGCGTCAACCATGTGCGGCGAGTCCATATAAAATGTATGAAAACTACAAGAAATATGCCGGTAGCGGCGTTTTGTGTTTGTGGCCGGTGGCCCGTGTGCGGGGGCCCTAATGAGTCACGTAACTTTATCATATATGCACGCAAATTTCAGCTCCGTTGAATATTAATCGACGTCAATCCTTTACGCAGTGGTGTATACGTCAAAGTTAAATGCATTCTAAAGTAGTATAGTCACAATAGCCTACGATATACTGGTCGCTATGCAAGCGGAGTTTATCGCAAAACAATAAAAGTATAGAACTGCGTCTATACGTACTTATTTCTTTCTAATCTCAGAGGAAATATCTACTGACGTTCTATTTGTTATAATTTGTGTATTAATAAATAATTTGATGTATTAAAATATATTTTAAACGCGCAGCAAACAGAAGTAGAAGAAATACTTCATTACATAAAATTTAAACTAATAAAAAATTAAAAATAATAATTTAAACTAAAATTTAGCATGCAAAGGCGGCCTTATTGCTATAGTTATAGCAATAAGGACGCCTTTGACTTAATAGCAATCTCTAAACAATAAATAAAATCAAAATAAACATAACAATAACAATAGAAGAAATACTTCATTACATAAAATTTAAACTAATAAAAAATTAAAAATAATAATTTAAACTAAAATTTAACATGCAAAGGCGGCCTTATTGCTATAGTTATAGCAATAAGGACGCCTTTGACTTAATAGCAATCTCTAAACAATAAATAAAATCAAAACAAACATAACAATAACAAAGTAAATGAAACAGGATCATAGTACATATAATTACTTGCATTTTTCTAAAAAAAAAACTTATATTTTCCGAGTAATTCATAATCTTAATATTTTTCTATTGTATTTATGTTTCATGATTTCTTTTTTTGTGTTTTGCCAAATTAAAATCTTTCTTTCTTTTTTTTTGAAAAAAAAAAAATAATTTGTTACTTTTAAGACCCTTAATGGTTTCCACAATATAGAATTATAAAATAAAACTAAATAATTACATAAGCTATATAAGACATTTTACCACGGAGAACCTGAGAATTGTTCCAATTATTATAATACGCAGAATGCATTTGAATATAATTAAACGTGTAAACAGTGCGTAACATCGTAAATAAATCGCAAGTGTATTAATTCGCAACACGACATACATTTATAAATGTCTCAAGTTCACTAACACAAAGAGACGAGAAAACAAGACAACTACCAAGGTCAAGGACCGTAGCAACTATTGTGTATAGAACATACGAGTATTCACTATAACGGAAACCACAAGTATTGAAATTAAAATTACTTGTACACCGGCATAATGGTATCAATAAGTATTTTCATCTACCGCACGTACAAGTTATGAGGTGGATTCGTCTTAGAACAACGTCATATAAACATATAAAACCTTCCATGGATAACATTCGACACACATTGGGTTATCACAGTTGTACGGATTTCACATTCAAGCCATGAAGACAGAATTTGTGAAAGAATTTCTTTGGTCTTGAGGTATTTATTAGAAATTTATCGCTTGTTTTTAATTTTGACCAACGGATGCCTACTTCGTACGCGTGAAATTTAGTTTTCCGCAAATCCTGTGGGGAGCATATTTTTTTTTAAAGTAGTATGTTGCTCTATAACCTCCTTTATCTTCTAGTAAAAGTCCCATTAAAATTGTTTTAGCCGTTCAAAGTTTAGTCTGGAAACAAACAAACAGACAGACAGACAAAAATGTTGAGAAAAAAACTTGTTTGTGTGCATCGTGTAAATAAGTCTATGCACTTGAGAAAACACAGTTATCTTGTCACAATAATCACAGAGAACCACTTCATTTTTCTTTATAGGGATACTCATACTTAAAAGTATTACTTTTCATTTATTGATTTAGATGTATGTACAACAATCATTCAAATAAATATTTGTAAATTTCTTTTTTAGAATTACAAAGAGCTGCATAATTGGGCAAGGACGTATTTTTATCTGTTTGTTTTTGTATTGTAAAAGTCAGAAATACAACGCAATAACATTTTTGAATTCGGCTCCGGGGTGTGGTTTGTTTACAATACTACGCAGTTCTAGAGCAGCTGTATATATTTAGATATAGCTACCCACATCTTATGTTAAAGTAATAAAATGACTTACAAATATTTTGTTCTTTAAAGTTATAGTTAACATGATATAGAAACTGTACTACACAGTCTATCTTGATAGGTAGAAAACGCATGTCATTTCATAACTTATTTATTTTATATTATATATAAATATTATTATATGGTTTGTTTATAAATGGTTATATAAAACATATTAACCATATCTAATTGTTCTAAGTTTATTAATCAAATGTATTTTCATTAATTTAAGAAGAAGTTAAATAAAATTATTATTAGGTGTGAAATGACTAGTGATTTATACCCTCATTTTTAATTTGTTTGTTGGTAAACAGTATTCATCAGGAAAGGCTGTAGTATAATGAGCTATTAATATAGCTTTATTTGTCTCAAATTGTCTTTTTAGAATTTAAACTATCGTGAGTGTAATTCATATGGAACACAACAGACATGTGATTATTGTCGGATTATGCCCTACTAGTTTTGAATCCATACGGGAGCCTTAGTCATGAGATTGTTCATATAACGCGGCGTGAGCCAAACTGCGAACGCACGGGGTGTGCATGGTGTAATAACACACTGTATTTGGACTTAAAGGTGATAAAACTCGAAATAATATGCTAATTCTTATGGAAAGTATCACCTCGTACTCGCTTAAGAATACCACATACAAAGCGCTTTTCTGGACCCGTCAAATTACAGGCACCCGGAAGCTTAGTAGGTAATCTTAACATTACAAGCATTATAATTAATGTCCCCGGACAAGTTCCGAATTTTATATGTATGGTATCTTGACGTAATATATCCGCGACCCACCTCAATTGAATCATTCATCCGTCATTCACGTCACATTTCCACAGCAATTCTCACGTGACTGTTGCTATTGTGTCATTATGAGCGAATGTACGCACGAATTTACGGTCCAGCAAACTTCAACTATTTAATTATCAATGTCGTAAAATTACGTATACAAAGCCGGTGAATGAAAATGGAATAAAGTATGCTTTCACGCTATAACTTGTGGGTAGTTAAAATCATTCACCACGCGGAGTAGACCTGCTAACTAATTGCATTTTAAATCTAATTTTTGAATGCAACTTTTTGGCGTTTGACACTGACGTTTTACAGACGTAAACTGGACAAGTAACGTGCTTCTATAAAATGCATAACTACTCTAATTACGTAACTTCATATCTCTGACATTTAGTGGATATTAATTACTATATTTACTATGTACGAGTATGGGCAGTATCCCCATATTACAGGCCCTTTTTATGTATCTCAACCTGACATGTCCCCGGGTGTCAGTAAGTTACTTAAATATCCATTTTTTAAATTATAAAACATATACAGTAAAAGCTGCCACAATTGCTTTGTAATTTATTTATTCTTATACCTTTCAGTATATGAAGATACTAGCGGACGCCCGCAACTTTGTCCGCGTGAAATTTAGTTTTTCACAAATCCCTCGGGAGCCATGGATTTTTAGAGGATGAGAAGCATTTTAATGTGTTAATCCAGAGTAAAATCTATTGCCATTCCAAATTTCAGCCAAATTGGTTCTGTAGTTGCGGCGTTAAAGAGTAACAAAGGTCAAAACAAACATCCATACAAACTTTCGCGTTTATAATATTAGTAAGATTGGCATCATTATTCTTTATATTATTACAAGATATTTGTACGTAAATCCACCACACTTCTATAATACGGGTTTCACAAAGGGAGTTGGGTGATAATGATTCTATGACATTTACTTTTAATATTTTATCCTTAATAATCAGGGCTGACAACGCAACGTGTTTTCAATTCGCCGGGATATTAACACGAATCCGGACTGACACATTTCTTATAAAGAAAAATCCTTAGCTGAGCAGATTAACCATATCATTACATCAATTGATGGACTTCTGAACACAGAACTTATAACTATAACCAGCGGTCCCTGCAACATGGGTTGACCAACACTTTATAGTGCGGGGACCCACTTGGGATCCCAATGTCCATCGGTTCCTCAAACAAGGTCCTCCCATTTCTAGTGCGGGGACTCAACCACCTTGGAACCTTAACGTCAGAACGTTCCAAGTCCAACGTTCTTTAAACAATGTCAAATATTAGTTCTTAATAACTCGATTGTTTTATGAAAAAACTCATTTTTAATAATATTTTTTCTTTGTCCCCCAGGAATAATGACACTCAGCCGCGGGCCGTGTGACCTGGACAACATGAGTCTGTTCCAAGACCTCAAACTAAAGAGGCGGAAAGTTGACTCCCGATGTAGTAGCGATGGTGAGTACCTATATTATTCGTACAGTATTTCTTCCTATATTAACCTAATAATTTACTAGTGAAACAAACAGGAGAACGACTGCGCGGTGCGGGCTATTATTTTCTCTCGTACCAATCCTCTGGCTTACTATAAACAATGAATGCGTGTATAATAAATTGAAACAATGATCTTCCATGCGGCTTACAGTAGATTGATCTTGCATAAGTCGTTACGTACCGCACAAGGGTCAAACAAATGTCCAGGCTAACCGCACAATTGTAGTATCAATAGTATCATATTACACTGAAGTACTATGCATTTTCAAAAATCCGTCAATATTGTAGTCAAGCGTGAGTGTTTTTTCATGAAATTAGATCAAGTAAAGTATGAAACGGTGCATATAAAACTCTATTAAAAAACTCATTTTGCTCGTAAAAATGCATTCGTGTATTAATAACCCCCTATTATATAATTGTTTCATGATTTACTATTTTAAATGCAATATGCACGTGAATCTATGTCATTACGATTTTTTTTTATTTCATAATTAAAGTTTTGTAAAGAGAGTAGATAAATATAACAATTAAGTATCACGTGTTTTGGGAGTTACGCCATTATAAATTCCAGTACAGCTTAGTAACGTAGTTACGCCAATTTATACTAATATTTTAAAGTTTGTGAAGTTGTAGGGTGTAATGTCTGTACTTTAAACATTATTTACCAACAGAAAACCACGTAATTTTTAGTGTCATATAAAAAATAGACCCACAGTCAGCGACCACAAAACGTTCTCAACAAATTAGTGCCCACAGTTTTGGTTGGACTTTTCAAGTTTTTTCACTTAACCTTAAACGAAACATCATGACGTCTAAAATTGATTTTGCTCTGAATTTGGGGTAAGATCTTTAAATAACTATTTTGAAACTGCCAAAACACAAATTTATAGTGAAATTTTCTATTTGATCGTGTCTCCATTTTTAATAATATCTCGATTCCATATATTTTATCCACGGGAATGAGAACTACGCCGGTGAAACCGCGGGGGTCTGCAAGTAAATAATAAAGCTTCGCTTTAACACAGCGTGCTGCGACTATAGCCTTGCTTAGGATCTGACATTTAGCTAAGTAAGGTCAGGAGCGAAGCCAATTATTATTCGAATAGAGTAGCGGCAGTTACGACTCTGCTCACGAGCGCATGTCACTTTCGAATGCGATAGTGAATTCGATGTACCCGTGTTCTGTAATTTAATTCCGATTCAAACGTGATTTTATTAAACTTGAATACGGTCCTGTATTTGAAAATATTTTTTGCTTTTCAATTTAGTTCCATAGAGCAATAATGGCAAACTTATTTATGATAATTGGTTACTTTAAAATTTAGTTAACGTTTAATTAATTTATTGTCTAAGCAATACCATATAATTTTACATTATACATGTCATACTAGATTACTCAATACAAGACATGGAGGCCCAGTTTAGGCGTAGCCTTATCTTCAGAGTGTAAATGGTAGGGAGGCCAAAATTATTTTAGGTTAGCCCGGCAAACAGACAGACGAAGAGACAAAATTTAAAAAAAGTTCTTTATTTTAGTATAGTGTTATGTACACGATGCTAAAACACAAAAGCTGTATATTAGTTAAGCGCTTGAGAAAACGTAATTATTTTGAAATCACAGACACTTCAATATTTGTAATCATCTTAGCTCAATCGATGCTAACAGAAGACCATCATCATTATCATTATCAACCCATATTCGGCTCACTGCTGAGCTCGAGTCTCCTCTCAGAATGAGAAGGATTAGGCCAATAGTCCACCACGCTGGACCCAACCCAATGCGGTTTGGTAGACTTCACACACGCATTGAGAATATTCTCTGGTATGCAGGTTTCCTCACGATGTTTTTCCTTCACCGTTTGAGACACAGTTGGAGGGTGCATGCCTCGGACCGAAATCGGAGGTAGAGGTCATATCCACTAGGGTATCACGGCTCTAACTACCAACAGAAGATAATCAATCAAAAATACACCGGGTCGTTTAAATGTTAACGAAGCAATGTCATCTAAGTTACATAACATGAGAAAACAAATTAGCGTTTTATAATCATTATCATCCGTGGAAAGTTAAATAATATTCGACGCTAAGCATAACCTGAACGACGAGCGGCACGAACCGCGCCAACTTTCACTTGCGACTCGAAATTATCTTCAAAAATCCGGTTTAACAAGTCCAATGCCATTGTGCGATTATGTATAGCCACTCGTATTTTTATTAGCGAGACCCGAATAAGTTCACGGTAACGTTAAGATTATGTGCAAGTTACATTGACATCAAACGGTAATCTCTAACGATCAAGTCATCTAATATAAAGCTGAAAAGTTTGTTTGTTTGATTGATTGAACGCGCTAATCTCAGGAACTTCGGGTCCGATTTGAAAAATTCTTTCAGCGTTAGATAGCCCATTTATCGAGGAAAGCTATAAGCCATATATTATCTCCATATTCCGACGGGAACGGGAACCGCGCGGGTAAAACCGCAGCTCGTCAGCTAGTCTTTGATATATGTATATCAGTGTAGAAAGATCATTGTCATGCCGATAATGGTATAGGCTTTCCGTTTTATTAGAGGGTAAGGAAAATACCCGTGATAGCCCAGTTGATTTGACCTCTGTCTCCCATTTCGAAAGGTGTGTTCGAATCCGGTCCGAGGCATGTATCTCCAACTTTTCAGTTATGTGCATTTTCAGAAATTAAATATCACGTGTCTCAAACGGTGAAGGATAAACATTGTGAGGAAACCTGCATATCTGTAAATTTTCTTAATTCTCTGTGTATGTGAAGTCTGCCAATCCGCATTAGACCAGCGTGGTGGGCTAAAGCTTCTGCTAAGCATTCAGAGAGGAGACTCGTGCTTGACGTTGAGCTGAAAAATGGGTTGCTAATGAATGAAATGAATGATGGAAAATATTGATTCATTGAGGCTTTGGCTTTCATTCTTTAATAGTGAAATTATTCTTTCAAATAAATGAAGTTTGCATTTGTATAATAAGTAAAGTAAATATTTATTTTAATGCTAAGGAATGTATCATAATAACATCTCCCCTGGTTAAATTATTAATGAAATTATCTTAATGCATTTTTTGTCTTACAAAAATCTATCTGATAATGGTTTACTAGTAACTCTACAGTGTTTATTTAATTCGAGCTATTGCCTGAAACAAAGTATATTATTTAAAAAAATACACAATTTCTCGATTTTTAAAACCTTTGTCAAATTCATAAATCAGTCAAACGATTTAGGGGCGATTTATCATTTTCTGATAAGACTCGGGTACGTAAGTTTTGTCACTTCCTTATTTTATGTCAAGTGACACATGCAAAACTTGTCAGAAGGTGAAACTGGCCCTTTGCAACGAATACTTCAAAGTAATAGTATGAAAATAACTACGTGTATAAATATTTGCTATATTGCACTGCAACCTTGTAGGTTCAGTGAGCTTACATGCACCTATAAAATCTTGAATGTAAACGGATTTCATGCTCACAGTCAGATCGGCCTTCGTATCGTACTACGAAAATAAAAAATAGAATACAGTACGTACAGTTAAATTATTTATAGATTTGCGTGAATCTTGATAACGTTTCTCGATGTGACGCGAGGGTGTGACGCAGCGCGGGGTGTGACGCGATGTGACGCCACGCACCCGCGTTATGACGCACCCTCGCGTGTAGTATGCACTCGTCAACAAGATAAGCGGGATCATTCCAACGTGAGACCGATACACTACGCTTAACTCAACTCGACCACGCTATTTGCTCTCGTATTTTTTGTTCTTATCTTTTTCCGTCTCACGTATTATTTGTTCGGGAGAACCGGTAACTTGATTGCTTTATTATTTCTGAATGATTATGAATGAAACTTATTTATGTAGGATGAACAGTGATGAGCGCTGTACTTTGCCTTAGATAACGGTATAGTTGAAGTATTTTCAGAAACGTTGTTCGGAATGTTGCACGAATGAGTTGAGTATGTACACATATTGAATATAATGGCTATGTAAAATGTTTAAATAAGAAGATAGCATGTTAAATCATCAATAAATATTAACAAAATTGAAGTGTCTGTCTGTGATAACTACGTTTTTTCAAGTACGCTTTTAGGTAAATAAAAAAACACATACAAGCATTTTTTTATTTTTTGTCTGGAACTGATTTTACTGGAACTTTTACTGATGTATGACAGCTTAAGACGATTTCCGAAAGATTACATAGATTAGATATATAATATATATCGAAAAAAACGAACAACTCTTTTAGATCGGACCCGAGTTCCCTTCAACAAAATATATGCAGTCACAATACCCCTTAACTAAAATTTAACGCTACTAAAATTGAACTGAAATATAGTTTATATGTATACTCGTACGTTCGTAAAGTCTCAACTAACTCGTACGTTAACTATGCTGTCAAGAAACAAGTAATTCATTAATTTTATTGTCATTCGGTTGCGTCTACCCCGGTACTATTTCTGTCGGTGTCTATATAATATCGGAGAATAATAGATGCGGAGCGCAGTGACACGTGGCGGCGCAGGGAGGCTCTGCGGGGTAGGGGTGTGACCCAGATCCAGCCGGTCGCTGACCGCGCGCGACCTTCGCTTGCACCGATCGAAAAAAGATCAGCCTCTATAGAAAGAACTGCGAATTGCGTAACCATCTTTATTGTTGTCTGGTGACGACGAACGCTTCCGTACCTATTGCAAATAGTTTCTAATACAAACGAACTTTTCATTCTATTTCAATGGTTCCTAAGCAGCGTTATATTTGTTGACTTTTTTTATTTTTTTATTATTATTTACAAGTTAGCCCTTGATTACAATCTTATCTGATGGTAAGTGAAAATCCACACCCCTTTCGGTTTCTACACGGTATCATACCGGAACGCTAAATCGCTTGGCGGTACGTCTTTGTCGGTAGGGTGGTAACTAGCCACGGCCAAAGCCTCCCACCAGCCAGACCTGGATAAATTAGGAAAACCTCAATCGGCCCAGCTAGGGTTGTTGGGTTGGGGACTAGTCGTTGCAACACGGTTTCACCCGCGTAGTTAGAATTAGGGGATAAAATAGCCCATGACACTCACAAATGACGTGGCCCCTACAATACCACACCTTTACCTCTTCATAACAGTACAGATATAGTAAACCGAGTTACCGTACCGATCGATATTAACGTAATAGACAGCATTCACTAGGCAGTTAGACTTATCTACGAAGCGAGCCTCCCTAGGACCTCAGCAGCTATTGCATCACGCGGCTAGAAAGATCGGTCCCCACCAGTGATGTGGCAAAGGACGCGGAGTGAAATAGAGATCGTCCTCGAAGCGAGAGCGGTGCACGCGTTGCACTAGTCATTGTGCGGTTGCACTTCGCACGCACGGCCGTCTGAGTGACCTAATAGTGGCTGGAGGGAGGGACCGGGAAGCGCGGGGAGCCCCCGCCGCTCGTGCGGTAGGTCGCGCACTGCGCCGCCCGCCGCCTGCCCAGCGCGCCAGTGGAAAACTTTCTTCGCGACTTTTCCTCGCGTAAACAAAACCGCGCTAACATTTTCGCCGCGCTCGTAAGTTCCACGGTTCCTATTAAATTCGCAGCCATGTTTAATCAAGTGCTTGAGTTTTTGTTATTGAATTTCCCGTACGATTCCAAGTTCAATGGACTGAGTGATTTGGGATGTTAACTACGGTTACGTGCGGGTAGCCTGCGCATATGGATTTAGTGATAAAAAGTCGGTAAAGTTTCTAATTCGCTGTTTACAGTTTTGTTTTTGATTTACATGATATGATGAAACAAATATAAAATTTATATGAAACTAAAATGTGAAAACAACAGAGCTTTTTTCAAGTAATTATTTAGTTTGTAGTACTACTAATATTAAATTGTTTGTAATTTTTATTCTATTTATTTATATAAAAGTAAAGTTTAGTTGTAAATGAAAGTAATTCGCCATATTAGCATAGTTTGTAGAGCCCTTTGTGCAGGCTGCGCGCTCGCTTCCGGGCGCCGCATCTGCGCGCGCGCCGCTTTCACTTTCTCCTCGCGAGCGCCGCATCTCGCGTTCACCCGTCACGACGTGCGGCCACGCTTCCTATATTTTCCACATATTTTTCGTTCCGTGTTCCGGAGTATTGCGTGAACTAATAAAGTTAACTATAAAATTAATAAATATGCAAATACATTTATATACGTATTGTTGTATTCATCGACGAGTAACGCACCAGTGGCCTTTCTAAATAAAAGTTCTGCGATCGCATCCGTGAATCGAATTAGTTTTCTATGTGGTCGGGGCCACGCTGGTCGTGACGCAACCGGCTAATCTAGTCGGCGGCGGGAAGTGCAGTGTCGCGTCCCCGCGCCGCACCCCGCGCTCGTACTAGCGACGCCACGCCGCGCGGTCGTTGACGTTTCACCTAGTTTCTATTTGTCACTTATTAAAAGCACGGCTCGCTATACTTTCGCGAAGACGCGGAAGTCTGCGGCCGTGCCTGATGTCGGCGTGTGTCCACAGGCGAGTCGGCAGCCGACACCAGCACGTCGTCGCCCGACCCCGGCCCGCCGTCCCCGCGCATGGCCGAGGCGGGCTGCAGCACGCCGCCGCACCCGCCGCCGGTGTTCGACGGCGGCGGCTCGCCCTCCCCCTCCCCGTCGTGCCACCCCACCGTCATCCGCTCCGCGCCGCCGTACTCAGTCATCAAGTTCGAAGGAGCGCCCTCCGTCGTCAAGTCTGAAGCCTCCGTGGTCGGAAAGCATGAATCTATGAACCCTTCTCAATTCCCCTCATCGGTCAAGCTCGAGAAGCCCGAGGCGACACAGGCTGATCCTCCTCAACCCTACAGGCCGCGTCCCATCGCGCCGTCCCCGCAGGGCACGCACCCATCGCTGTCGCCAGGACACTGGCCGAGCGCCGCCTGCATTAACGGTGTGAAGCCAGAACTGATCGGTGGTCATTTTCCGCCGCAACCCTTAGAGCCGAAAGCGGGATCTCGAGGTTCGTCGCAATGGCGAGGTGCGCCGGCGGTCATCATGGGCGAGTCGGGTGGTGTGAGAACGATGTTTTGGACGCTGCCCGCTCCGACGACGAGTTCAGAGCCATCAGCTAGTGCGTCTCACACGCCGACACCGCCGACCCCAGACCCGGGGACGTGCAGTGAGGAATCGGCCGCTCGAATGTTGCTGAATCTCGGCGGTGAGCTGCGGAGGCCGCGAGTGACGTCACTCAACATGGAGCTGTTGTGGGCGGGAGACGTCTCCCAACTGCCGGCGCACCAACAGAAGCACGCTTTGAATTTAAGCGCTGCAGCGGGCAGCGTGGCTGGTGTGGCCGGCGTCCCCGGCGCGAGTCCTCTAGCCGCAAGGCAGGCTGAACTCCGGACGTATGCTGCTGCGGCTGAACGCGAAGAAGACGAGCAGCCCATGATTTGTATGATCTGTGAGGATAAAGCGACAGGGTTGCATTACGGCATCATAACGTGTGAAGGTTGTAAGGGGTTTTTTAAAAGGACTGTACAAAACCGACGAGTTTATACTTGTGTCGCTGACGGTGGCTGTGAAATCACAAAAGCGCAACGGAATCGATGTCAGTATTGCCGCTTCAAAAAGTGTATAGAACAAGGAATGGTTTTACAGGGTATGTATTTAAATCACATAAATATTTCAATTTAAAAGCTTTTCAGAATGTTATTTGTAATCATATATTTTGTTCTTCAACAGCCGTACGCGAGGACAGAATGCCGGGAGGTCGGAATAGCGGTGCCGTATACAATTTATATAGAGTAAAATATAAGAAACACAAGAAGACGAGCACTAAAGCGGCGACAACAACAAGTCGGGCGTCACCACCTGAAAAACCAAAAGACCCTTTACCACCTCTCCCACCGCACCTCGTCAACGGGACCATATTAAAGACTGCATTAACGAATCCTAGCGAGGTAATTGTTTCCATATAAGAATCGTTTTAATTCCTTAACAAATTAGAATCAGAATATTTTTATATACCGTGTCTCTGTTTCATAGGTTGTACACCTGAGAGCAAGACTGGAAAGTGCCGTGTCATCGTCGAGAGATCGCGCCGTTCCTTTAGAAAGGGCGTTACATATGATCGGAGCGCTAATAGACTGTGATGCTATGGAAGACATTGCCACCGTTCGACACCTACCTGATCTCCTTCACGACACCTCTGAAATTGGTGACAAACTGTGTAAAATCGGTGATTCCATCGTACATAAAATGGTAGCGTGGACGAAGAAGTTGCCGTTCATAATGGAAATCCCCATGGAAATCCATTCGAAGCTGTTGATGGAAAAATGGCACGAGATCTCAGTCTTAACGACAGCAGCTTACCAGGCGATGCATGGGAAGCTGGCACATGCACCACCATCATCAGACCACGAACATGATTTCATGCAAGAGGTAAATACATATACTTGTTATAAAAAAATGTTGTTCGTTAATCTAGCTTATCCTAGAAAACGGCTCAACCGTTTTGAATAGATTTTTGTTTCCTCTGTATTAAAAGAACTAAATATTTAAAGTTAAAAAAATTGATCCCCCTTATATATTTCCCTATTTAAATGGGGAAACTAAATTGTAAAAAATCATATATGAATAATGAAGCAACGAAATTTTTGGAAACATTACTATAATTACTCAGGAATACGAAAATCTACGAATCAGCTAGTAATATTATTTTAGGATAACTTTTCTTCTAAATAATAATTTTAATTCAATAAAATTAACGACAAAATTCTAACCCCTATTGTATTACAAACTTCCTAATCCTAATAAATAAGGAAATAAATGTAAGTGGAACAAAGATCATAATCTCTGCAACCAGCCCTCAATGATAGGCACTCAAATGATCACATTCGCTCCAGGGACTTCCGTACCGGCGCGAGCGCAGTTACGTGATCTGCATGGTTGCGTAACCAATAGAAAGTCGTCTCACTGCACTCGGACGTTTGCGCTGCACAGCCCGCTCTATTACAATCGTAAAATGCAATAGTTTCTATTAACAAGCTGTTAGAATGTATAATAAACAACAACTGCGCTGGAGTGTTCTAAAGTGTTATTGTTCTTATATTAGGTTGCGTCAAATAATTTGAATGAAGTCCTCCAAATAGGTATTCTAAATTCAAATAAAACTTACTTACAGAACCGATTTTATACAAACAGTAAACAACGCTCACTGGTTATTGGATGAAAAGTTTTTATATATCAAATTAAATATATTATGTCAATAATACATTGCAAATGGGTTGACCAAAGCATTTTAGTCCAAAATATGATTAATTTATTGAGACAAATTCCATATCCATATTCGAGCAAGTGGGAGAGTATAAACCTATAAAATATGGAAACGATAGGTTAAGTATATTTTATGCCCGCCAAAACTCTTAATTAGGCTGGTATAAACAAGTTAATCGATACTATAGTAACTAGCATTGACAGTTACTAGTATCGATTAACTAATTTAAATAGATATAAAGCGGTGATAAAAGATGGTCTACAACATATTAGGCATAAATTCCGGACTTCATCATAATCATTATCCTGCACTGAATTTTTTTAATCAACCTGTTTCAATATATTTATTGACATATTTAATTTTATTATCCAATATCCAAACCAGCTCGGTGAAAGTTGTCTTATACAGGGATTTCAAACTATAAGTATTCTAAATTCAAATACAAACTTACATTATTTTGTAATAACTTCAGTTTTTCATAAATATTAAAATATAACTCTCCATTTTAAAGATAACCTTGCAATTAAATTACGTGAATATATAAAGAAATGCATCTTTATTTCTGTCGTTGTGTATTACATAAGTGTAAACAATAATACCGGCAGTGGCAGTTACATAAAATGTATTTCATTGTCTAGTGCATTTCCTTTTTGCTTATGTATTGCAGTATTGCATAAAACACGATTCATATTTCTTGCATATTTTCGTAATCCTGCGTAAAATGAGTCTTCAGTAATTACTATATTATTATGCATTGGTATTTTAATTGTTTCACTTAATTACATTGATTTTTTAAAACGGTCAACAAAAATTATAATTAAATAGCTTCATTTTATTGAAATAAATTAATTGAAAAGATCTTAATATTTTTAATATTTTGTAATCTTTTTTTATTAAATCTTTTTTTATCAGAGTCGATTAGTATAATTAATTGATATCAATTATACCTAAAAGATTTATTTAAATTAATAATTATTGTAAAATTGTATTTGTGATCATTTAATTATTCAAGCTTTAATTTATAATTGTTTCTAGGTAAACGCTAATCTAAGGACACTACAGAACTGCTTAACGTCGCTAATGGGCAGGCCGATAACGTTGGAACAGCTTCGGTTGGACGTGGGACTTGTGGTGGAGAAAATGACCCAGATCACCTGCGTGTTCCGTCGTATCCAGCTACGTATGGAGGAATACGTGTGCCTGAAAGTCTACATTCTACTTAATCAGGGTAAGCACTTTTCGATACCTTTGTAAGAGTAACTAAGCCCCCATATACTGAGAAAAATAAGCCACTTAAATGAGCTACTTACGTAAGGAGCTTGCAAATTATTCCTACGGGTACAGCATACGTAAAAAAGATGCCATACTTAATAATGGTGTATCTTACTTTGCCGTTTAGAACTCGTGAAATACTGAGTTTGATTATAATATTGTACCGGCTACAATCGTAATAGTGACTATTTTAAGTATGGCGGTCCAGAAAAAAATCTCAGTATAGCAGAAGCTATATAAATAAAGAAAAAATACAAACAGTCAATGGAACCTCTAATGTTTTGAAAGTCGATTAAAAATACAACTAAAATCGTCCCACTGATATTTTTAGTTCAATTAACATGTAAAAATCTCTGAATGCACCATTTTATATCAATTAGAAATATGAAACTATAATAATATTTAGACGTAAGCTTATTGCCAATTACGAGTAGGTGGGTTGTAACGAGCATATTCAACTTGAAAAGAAACGTTTACGTAAAATTGTAGGAAAATTCCTACAACGGTTCGTACGTAATATACCGGTTGTAATGAAGTTAGAAACACCATCGGCTTTATTAATGCAAGAAGATCGATTGATTTTGCTTGACAACGCGGCAGTAATCCACTTATAGACGAGGGTGCATCGCCCCAACGAATGTAGGTCAGTTACAAGTTATAATTATATGAGTATGATCCTACTCTATGTACCGGTTGGCTGCATACTTATTTGAAAAGACAAAGCGATTTTCCGTGTACGTTGAACTATTTGCATTTATGACGTTTTGTTATAGCGTCTAGGTATAAATGTTACTATATAACTACCTTATCTATACTAATATTATAAAGAGGTAAAGTTTGTAAGTTTGTAAGTTTGTAAGTTTGTAACAATTTTTTGAAATGGGGTAATCTTCGGAACTACTGGACCGATTTTAAAAATTCTTTCACCAGTAGAATGCTACGTTATCGGGGAGTGCTATAGGCTATATTTTATATTTCTATCATATATAACTACTGAGATATCGCGGGTTTTCTCTTACAGGTCAGACCGAAAAACTTACTTATTCGCATGCGCTGCCTCAACCATTGCGTATAACTGAAATAAATGTATGGAGGCTTTTTGAACCTTTAAAAGTTCTACAAAAAAGTCCGCGACACCATATATCTATCTTTTATATTTGCGCAGATATAGTACCTTTAGTACTTTAAAAAATTATTTAAATTTTAACTAAGGTTTACGTCATTATTTACACAACTAAACTTAAATCCTTATCAAAATAAATGATTTAATAATCACAAGGATATTATAGAGATAAGATTTGCCCTTTACAGTATGTTAATTAGTTATATAGTTTCGAAGATAATACAAGATTTCTGAAAGTCGCAGAAATGCCGCTATATGACGCCCCGCGGTTTCAATTACGTGGTTCCCGTTCCCGTATGAATATGAGGACCAAACATAGCCTATGACACTCGCAAATAATGTAGCTTTCTATTGGTAAAAGAATTTTCCAAATCAGTCCAGTAGATCCAGAGATTACCCCCGACAACCACACAAACTTTACCTCTTTATAGTATTAGCATAGAAGTAGCTTGGGAAATTATAGTCTTTTGGTCATAGCACCACGCACAAAAGGCTGGACCAATTTTGCTGAGGGTAGGGATAGGATAGAGGTAGGGAAGGGGTAGGATAGAGGTAGGGTAGGGGTAATTTAGGGAAAGTGTAGGGTAGGGTTGGGTAGGGTACGGATAAGGTAGGGGTAGTGTAGGGTAGGGGCAAGGTAGAGGTAGGGGAAGGATATGGAACGTATAGGGTAGGGTAGGGTGGGGGTAGGGTACGGGTAGGGTAGGGGTAGGATACGGGTAGAGTAGGGTTAGGGTAGGGATAAGGTAGGGGTAGGGAAGGGTTAGGGTTAGTGGTAGGGTAGGAGTAAGGTAGGGGTAGGGTAGGGGTAGATTAGGGGTAGGGTAGGATAGGGTATGGATAGGTTACGGGTAGGGTTAGGGTAGGGTAGGAGTAAGGTAGGGGTAGGGTAGGGTAGAAGTAAGGTAGGGGTAGGGTAGGGTAGGGTAGGGTTGGGTAGGTTTACGAGCAGGGTAAGGTAGAGGTAGAGAAGTTTACATCAATTTTTACGCGGACGAAGTCGCGGGCGTCCGCTAGTAATTATATATACCATAGTTACTTGGAGAGATGCCGAGAATAAATCTTTTTTTAGTTCTTACTTCTATAATATTATTCGTAACCGAAATTAAATTTGAATATTGAAATATCAAATAAATTATATATGATAAGTTACGTCTGTAAAAATCTTTTAATATATTAGGTCTTCCTTTTTTTGTTAAAAAACGTTTACTAAATATTAATCAACTACAAACATTAAGAAAAAAGTCATTCATTTTAGATTATTTATCCAATGTTCCACAATTAAACTAAAAAGACCATATCAAATGTCAAAGAAATTAAATTAACTAAATGTTATTAAAATATGATATTAATACTACATTTGACATAAATAAGCTGTCTTAAATTATCAGCATCAAAATAGTTAAAAATTAAATTTATATTGATTACAAACTTTATTATTACGCGCCAATGCAATATGACAGTAAGTAGGTAAGTACCTACAGACTGCAGCGCGAAGACACCAAAATGGAGTCGCAAAGTGTGCTCGTTAATATTATTATGATTTATGGTACATATAACCCAGTTTCAAACGGAGATGCTTGCGAAATCGATTAGAATCAACAACAGAACATTATACAATAATTTCACTTCTGAGACAATCGACTTTAAACGAAAAGGTAACAAGTATTGTTCTTGCTTAACTTCACCACATATTGAACTTTATTACTATTTTTAACCACTATGAATGTTTTATGTATGTCTGTTTTTTGAAAATCGAATTCTATATATTTATTAGTAGTAGGTATAGTACTTGTTCATATTCGTCACATATTGAACTTTAAGTTACTATTTTTAACCACTATGGAGGTTTTATGTATGTCTGTTTTTTGTTCGAATCTATAGATTTACAAATCGAATTCTATAGATTTACTAGTAGTAGGTATAGTACTTGTTCTTCGCCACATATAGAACTTTAAGTTACTATTTTTAACCACTATGGAGGTTTTATGTATGTCTGTTTTTTGAAAATCGAATTCTATAGATTTACTAGTAGTAGGCATAGTACTTGTTAATATTCGTCACATATTGAAATTTATGTTACTATTTATAACCACTATAGAGGTTTTATGTAAGTCTGTTTTTTGAAAATCGAATTCTATAGATTTACTAGTAGTAGGTATAGTACTTGTTCTTCGCCACATATAGAACTTTAAGTTACTATTTTTAACCACTATGGAGGTTTTATATATGTCTGTTTTTTGAAAATCGAATTCTAAAAAAAACTCCTCCAATATAAGTTCGTAATAAGTATACAGGGTAGACTGTACATTATTATTTTATCCCTCTTAGTCTTAAACCGGTTCCGAGTACCTAATGGTTTATTTTGTCAAGCATAAAAAGAAACCATTTTCTCGATTTGGTTGTTTACTATGATTCCAAATGAATAAATGTTTGACGTAAATATCTAATACTGTTTATATAGCGTGAGTTCGATATAGTATAGCAATTATTATATTTAAATTATGTGTAAAATTGCCTCTGAAGCCGTAATCCAATTATAACGCCCTTCACTAGGTTGAGGCGTCTGTAATTTCGCATGCAAATGATAAAGCCACGAGTACAGTATGACCGACATACGCTACGTTAGTTAAACATTTTCAACATAAACAAACTTTAAAAAATAATAAATTTTATTACGCTCAAATTAGATTAAGATATTAAATTCAATTAAATCCATTTAAATAAAATTGAAGTTTCTGTCTGTGATTTCAAAATAACTGTGTTTTTTCAATTGCTTGCAAACATGAACAAGCTTTTTTTAAATTTTATATTAAGTCTGTCTATTTGTCCGGGACAATCTCTGGAATGGCTCAACCGATTTTATTGGAACTTTCACTGGAAGATAGAAGAGGTTATAGAGCAAGACTTAGACTACTTTTTATTCCGAAAAAACACATGCTTCCCGTGAGGTTTGCGAAAAACGGAATTTCTCGCGTTCGAAGTCGCAGGCGTCCGCTAGTTATAAAATAAACTCTTATAACATTTCCTTCTATCTATGTAGCGAGGGTAAGAAAAGTTAAGAGCTTATGTTCTAACGCGTCTGTGGCAGTAGTAGTGAAGGAAAAACACGACATCTGCGTTATCGATGCCGTAACTAGGTCAGCCTCACGCACACAACGCTCGAAAATTATTTTCACCGTACACGTTACAATTACACTATTTATGAAACCACACGTACTGAGCGTTGTGATGTGAAACAGATTAAAAAATATTGTACTTTTTTAAATTAACATTTGATGAAGCTAATACGTTTGAAACTGTAATAGATGTCATTTGTCCTGCATAATTGTTAGTATTTTAAACTCGTGAAACGCTTGAAATTCATCGTTTATAGCACGGGATATTTTTTTAAAAAAGAATATGTACAAATATAGCGTTGAGTAATAATTTCAAGTATCTCCACAGTCAACATTCTCGCTTTGCGGATATAAACTATTTTAAATATTTATACGTTATATAAATTTACCCCACGAGAAACAAGAGATTTGACTAACAGTAATTACTATCATAGGGATTTACATAATTTAACGGATTAAATACTTCAGTTTTTACTTTTTTTTTGTATGTTCTCCAAGTAAGAATTTTTATTTATTAAATTTCCTAGAATTTAAACTGTATTAACTACCTAAGCGAATGCAGCCTTTAATGAAGGATTGGGTTTTTTTATACAAAGATGTCTATAACATCGATTATTTATCGATATATTTCAAAGAGCATCACTGTTAGCTAGATCTGCAAACTCGTAATAAAGACAATGATATAAGAATGAAAGTAGTAGGTATATACTCGTAGCAAGTGAGATAGTTATAACGGGAGTGAACAGTGAGTGTTTACGAGGTGAAATGGAAAACGCTTGCGCAACGGTTCCGCGGTTTCATGTGTGTGTGAGCGTATGTGTTGTGTTAGTGTATGTGGACAATAAATGTTAGGCAATAGGTACACATTACAGTATTTACAAATCTATCTATAGAAATAGAATAGGCCTATGTTGACTACAAGTTGAAGCCCTCGACTTCTCATACGTGCAATTTGGGATTTTTTTAATAATAATTTTTTTACAACACCCTTAATGTTTATAAGATTGTTCTCTGAAAACCGAATGATCCGTTTATTAGTTTCGAAGATTAGCGTGAACATACACTCAATAACTTTTTTATGATTAAATCCTACATTTTTATGCTTTATTAGAATAAACGTTTTCCAAGCAAAGAATTAAGTAATTACACAAACAATCTAAGCAGACAATAGCGGCCACTTATAACAGTTAAAAATATAAGCATACCAAATTACATTTTTTTTTAATATTGACCGACAACTCAATACAATGTAGCAATGTTGATTTGGAATTTCTTAAAAATGAACAAAACTACAACAAGTAAAACAACTTAGGACACCCTTGAACAAATAAAAATACTTGGTCTGACCCCAGAACTTCATGGCTACAGGCTAACATCGAGTCAAGTAGGTAATAAACATACCTACTTGACTCACATCACAAACAGTGATGTGATTTATCGCTTGCTTGAGAGCTGCGCTGTTCGTATAATAGTTGGTTACGTCAGTCGTAACGGGACAGCATTTCACTCTCGGCGAAAAGCGAAGCGGAAGCAAACTTTCTCTTTTGCCGCGCGCTTGCGGCGAAAAAACTGATTAGAGCCGCTAACTCGTCTCGCTCGCGGTGACGTAACATGCGCGAGCCATGTTCGTCAGATAGGGATGTGACAACGATACAAATTATTCGATTATAATATGTATTGAAAAATTCGGATGCTAAATTCTTTATAAATTAAATGATTGATCGATTAATAACAATAAATCAAACAATAAAAAAATATATTATTAATAATTAATTTATATTTTAGCATTGTAAGAGTAGCAAGTAATATACCTAACATTGGTGTTTTTTAATGAAATAGATGGCTAATTTTCCCAATTGTTCATAATAATTTAATATACAATGTTTTTAATAAAATTTAATATATATTAAGTTATACTTCATCTCATAAATTAGATTTAACGAAAATACAAAATTAATAGAGTAGGTAGTAAAGCAAGTTAGATAATAGTATTAATTGATATTTAATTAATATACATAGTGCTATTTTTAACCGACTTAAAAAAAGAGGAGGTTTTCATGTCGAATGTATGTTTTTTTTAATAAATGTTATTTGGCAATTAATGAAATGAGTGCATTATTGACCGAGAGCTATAACGGTGTGGTACTGGTATGGCATGAGCAGTGAGCACACGTAACGCGTACAATATCGTGAAGCGCGTGCGAGCGGGACGGCAGCAACGGTTGAGGACGCGAACGCTCGAGCGGAGGTCAACGGCTAGCCGCGGTCGTTGCCCCGCTATCGGAGTGACCTACTGAGCGCGTGACGTCACCACCGCACCGCGCGCTCCGCGCCATTGCTAGCCCGCCGACTTATACCGCCATCTTTGGACGAGTAGTCACACTTGTCACAAATATTACGAGGTTCTTCAAACGTTATAGTTTGTTTTGTTACAATTATTTATTTATTCAGAAAAGGGCTGCAAACACGTCTCTCAATAAAACAAATAGTTTAATCTAATCCTTTCCAGAGCAGTATGCGAGAAAGCTCTTCTTTCTCAGAAATGGGAAAATTTTTACTCATGCAAAACTTTGTCTTAATTAACTATTGACTTTGGTAATAAATTACTAGGTACAAATTTTACTACATTATTTTTTTATTTTTTTAATTATTCATCTATACTAATATTATAAAACTGAAAAGTTTGTTTGTTTGATTGAACGCGCTAATCTCAGGAAATACTGGTCCGATTTGAAAAATTCTTTTAATTATCGAGGAAGGCTATAGGCTAAATTTTATCCCTGTATTCTTACGGGAACGGGAACCACGCGGGTGAAAACGCGTGGCATCTACTAGTCTAAGACATTTTTCACAGAGTGAGATTTTATTGATGGATAGGTAGGGACTATTAAATTATTCCATCAGCTTTAAATGGCTTATTCCTTCCAGAAGTGGAGTTAGAGAGTATTCAAGACAGATACGTGCAAGTTCTCCGCAGCTATTTGGAGCACGCCGCTCCGCACCACCCCGGGAGATTGCAAGAGCTATTCGCGAGAATACCTGAGGTGAGAATCTATTCTACATGATCAAAACTAGTAATGAATATCAGATTTAGAGATAGTGTTATAGAACTGTAAAACAACAATCCTTTGATAGCTTAAATAATAGCATAGTAGTTTACTCCAAACTGGCTTTGGATAAAAAAATATTAGGGCGGTCTTTTATTCAATTTCTTTAAATTTAATTCTTTTAACTTATTCTATAACTCAAGACGCTAAAGCCCACAATGATTTGTGTACCTACGTGAATTTTGTTGTTACATTTGAAATCTTTTGAACTTAATAATTTTACTACTTTCTGCTTCACTTGACTCGGTGATAAAACACATGACATAAACGTTATGCATTTAATGCTATTTTGTTAAATTAACTTTGTCATAGAATTCACTAAAACTTTTGAAAATTACATTTTTAATTTGCTTTTGTTAGCATCGTTGTTTATTATAGCAACACATATATATATATATGACATTATGGCATTACAATACAATACTAAAGTCCTAAACAAGTTCGTGTAGAAAGTAAGCAAGAGCATTCGAAACCGAAAGCGAAACAGTACAGTAAACTGACTCAACGTGCACTTTCAGATTCAAGCGGCGGCGAACCTGTTGCTAGAGAGTAAAATGTTCTACGTACCGTTCGTGCTGAACTCGGCGGAGATCAGATAGTACATGGCGCAGCAGGGCGTCTAGTTCTCGATGTATGAGCGCCAGACCCCTCGCCTCGCGCCGCGACCCCTCACAGCCCTCGTCATCGTGACCACACCGCCCTGTGTTCTCTGCCCCAGCACTGCGCTCCTTCCCGGGCATCGACAATAAAAGACTAACGAGGCGGTAGCACCCTCGCTAACAGAGGCAGTTTGAGCTGTCGCCGCCGTATGGACATTGGACTCGTGTGAGATACTTTACGAGTGTTCAGTGCGAAGCTAGTGCGGTATTATACCCTTGTTGAATCGATGTGTGTATTGGCTTATAAATTGTTTATTAGAGGAAATAAAACGTCCCAATTGACAGACTGATTTATAATTAAACTTCTTAGCTATTATTTAATTAGTACCAGGGACTCGGATGCGTGTTTTATACGTGGTAGTGTACACTACTTAGTGTTATTGTAGATTAAAATATATAATTATGTTACTATTTAAATTCTTCAGTCGGAGATCGCATAATATATTATTTCTGTAAATATAGAATATAATTTTTACTAGATATAGATTGATTAGTAGTTAGATAAGATGTTGTTTATAGAAGAATTGTAAATGAAATAATTATTACTGTTTTAGTTTGCATTTTATATTGACTAGGGTTAAACCGGTAGACTTGTCGCTGGGTCTGTAAAATGAGGATTTTTAATTTTGTACAGTGAGATGTTACAATCCCAAGTGTTTCATTCTTAAAAGTAGGTACACGGTTTTACTTTTACCGTTTACAAACAAAAAATCAAAAATAACGTGAAAATTTTATTATTAATTTAATACTAACTTACCAAGCTTAAGGCAAAAACATAAAAGGCTTTTCAAGCGATTCAAACTAAATTATGACTTATGAGCGTACCGATCAGACAGCAGTTATTTTTATTTCACAGAGCGAAATCTAGGGATAATAACATCTCACTGGTTTTTATATACCTATGAATTGTTCGTATTATAAGTACTAGCACTAAGTACCTACTCTCAGTGTTTACCAAGACTGCTTGTATACAACTATACTGTTTTTACGCTATCGTGTTGTAGCGCGGTTTCGCGCTAAATTCTATAGTCACAACTTATGCATTTTTATTGCCAATATTACGCAAGACACTTGTGCATATATTGTTCTAAATCTTACTTTACTCTGGTCTAACTAGATTTAAGTAACCAGCAACCGTGTAGTACGTGCGTATCGTGAATTCTTGAACGTTTTCCGCTTCAAGAGCGTTTATATCACAGCCTTGGTCGGAGACGGTTCAAAGATTTACTTATCGTATTATATTTTGCTTCCTTTGATGTGTTCAAGTGTAATTTATGCTCAATTCCATTAATTTTCATCGGACGTTTGCATGATATTTAATCATCTCTCAAGGCACACATACTTTTTTGTCAGTCATGGTTTCTGTTTCAAAAAATTTTGGTGTGACGAATTTTTCAATATATTAGTGGAAGACTGCGTGGGTATTTTTTTTAATTATTACTGTGAATAACTTATAGCCTGTGTGGTTAAAACAGATGGACAAAATATATATTTAAAAATTGTATGCTACTGCTTTAGAACATTCGTTTTATATTGTCATAAAAATTCACTGTGGTTAACAGATGGACAAAATATGTATTTAAAAATTGTATGCTACTGCTGTAGAACATTCGTTTTATATTGTCATAAAAATTCAGCATTATTTCATTCCTTGAACTGTTAATAGAGACGATTTATATTTTATCATCAACGTTAGATATAATTTGTTCAAACTTGTGATGAAATTGGTTGAATCAAAATGTCAAAAAAATATTGTGACGTCATAATGTCACTAACTACTAACTAAATAATTATTTTTCAATTCTAGCAGAACGATGGGTAATGAACAATTTAAGATCATTTAATAAAATGTGTCAACTAGCCTTTTGTGTTTTATAATTTTTGTGCAGACATACACTGCGCGTAAAGCAATTTTAAAAACAAACCTAGGAATTAGTTTCTCAGGGGAAAGTTTGGTCTATTTCTGATGATAGAAAATCTTCAATTTAAAATCGTAAAACTTAACGAAAACACCTTTATTTTTTAAATAAACCATTATTTTGTAATATTGTACATAATACAAAATAATGGTTTAAAAAAATAATATATGTTTTAAACTAGTCTTGATTTGCATTACTGTTTGGTTTGGTTTTTTTGTACAATTTCTGTATAAGTGTGAATAGTTTCATCACAATGCCACTGTTTGAACAAGTTGCATCTAATTCTAATGTATTCATAATAATACGGTATTCATTTAATTTCAAACCCATTTCATATTAATTTTCATCTTCATCCCTACTGACTTCGTAGTCTAGACCAAAACTTAACGTGAACTAATTAACATTACTCGCTATCATCTGGTAAGTATCGTATCATCGTAATAAACGCGTTAGTAATAAATCATTGTACACATTTAGTATTAAATAGAGCTAGAACTTAAGTAACCAACTGATTTACTAACTACGTCACTGTCAGTATCCACTGCCTACTTTAATGTTAAAATATTTGATAACAATGATATTATTATGGCTCGTATACACCACGCGATTTTAAAACGCCCGATTTACTGAACAGCGATAATTACAATTAATAAATTTAAAAGTGCATAGCCCTAAACAACTACTTATCTGTTCTTTTATACGAATTTACAAATACTGAAACATCACAAAACTTTCTATATTATTATGGCTTATGAGGAAACTGAGGTTTAAGACTAAGCTAAAGTTTTTATAAACATTTTTTATAAAAAGACGGTTTTTTACTGTAAGCTCGACAATAATGTCGACAATATCAAACAAGCTGAACATAATTGCAATGGACTCTGTCATAAATAAAAACAATGTGTACCATAATGTCCAACCTTTGATTATTTTTGATACAGATTGTGAACCTAATGTGTATTTTATAACATAAACCTTACTTTCACCTCCTTATTTGATAAATTGACAATTAGTGCTCAATATTTCGTTTATTGTTGTATCGTGCAGTTCTTTATAGAACAAGTAATAGGTACTATATCGACCACGTTGTCTAAAATTGTCCTCAAACGCCTTCTCTCTTCAATTTATTTGGGCAATTATTATATTTTTTTAATAACCAACACAGCTACTTGAACAGGTTCACTTAAACAGGTGAAAAGATTACGGTTAAAGATTAACTAAGTGATTAAGCTACATCCATTACAAGCAGAAAAAGACCGCGTGTTGTATACAAGCTTTTATTCGTTAATGTTATAACTTTAATTATAAAACGTTCCAACAACGGTGAACAGTTACCATTAGATTAGGGATGACAATTAATGTCGAATTAAAAAGATAAGTAATTACAACCAAAAAGTTCGTTCTAAGGACTTAGGTTCTAGGTAATAATTAATCACAACTTAGATCTAATTCAAATCAATATACACTATGAATATATTTGTACGTATTCAGCGGCGTAGCATTATTCTCAATATTATTCTTTGCATCATTTATCATTATATTATATGTATGTATCGTATGTATATGTGTGTAGATAATATCAATCTCTGATGGAACTAACCCCCTATAACTTCAATACACTTCGTTGCATTACTAATCCCCTACTGTTGAGTTGAGGACAGGCCCCCTCCCTCTTCTAAAGAAATTTGGACGTGCACTTTAAATTATCTGAATTGCCAACTGCACTTATTTTTTTTTCTAATTACCTACTCTTATCATACGCACCTAATCTAATATGGCCCTAAGTATGAAACTTTGGTAACTACATAATAACAAATACCTACGTATACATAATTGTTACGTGTATGATGTTACTTCTGCTTTGTCAATTTGAAATAAATGGGGTATATCTCATATACAAATTAAAAAAGAAAAGAAAAATAAACATAATATTTTGCATAAATAATAAAAGTGCGTCGTGTGCTTGGACCTAATCAAAGCAATATACAAACATTCGTTGTTAACAATTATAGAAACCCACCGAAAGCAAAATTATAAAATGCATTTAAAACAGTTTAGGAACCAGTGGCATATTTGTGCTTATTGCAAAAACAAAAGTACCTAAATATTTCCCATATTTCAACTTTTATTTGTTACTACCAGAAATGTTGACAATATCTTGACAGTTTTAATTTTTTTGTATTATTTACATATATATATATATAAAAATATTTAACCATAATGTAAAGTCGTGTTCACCAAGTTTTCACCTTTATAAAAATCAGTTTAAAATCCAAATGTATCTCAATAATATATTTTTCTAGTCTGGAGAGTTCCTTACCTTCACGAGCTACGCCATTGGTAAAACCGTAATTAAGACCTTTCGGAAATATAATTATATTTAATGTATTTATCTCACCTTGCTTATGCGTAACATTATATGACATCACTTTACATATTTAAGTATACTTCTCCAGTGACTTAAACTTATATATATCTATAATATTCAGCCTAACTGAATGTAAAAATTGTGATACCAATATTTGACACAATATAAAATACTACCATCGACAGCCATTTCTTGGTCTATCAAATCAAAATAAGAAAAAAATTAAATGTTTGGTTAACAATTGAAATATTTATCTTTTACAAATTCAAAATGCGACGTCGTTAGTTAATATGATTTAATTTTTTTGATGACCCAAAACTGGAATCTGGTTAACATTGAAGTTATTAAGTCCCAAATTGACTTGAGTTTAAGTGTTAACCGCGTCTAGGCTAAAACATAACCGATTGGTTCAAAGTTGCCACTGCAAAGTAAATTAAGTGTAAACTATTGTTGACTACATATAATTTATAGCTTAACCAATAAAAATTGAATCTACGGGGTAATGAAATAAGATGCAATTCTAGACTACAAATAAATTACACAAATTAATCTTTTTTTTTTTAAATCCTGATTTACAAGTTTTCCAGAACGAATTCATAAATAAAAAAAATTTCGGCAGCTGCGATACATACTCGTTTAATGTATATATTATGTAAGATACAAAAAATCAACAAACACCAAAAAACATGAGCTGCCCTTAGCTTTGATATCTCTAGCATAAAAAAATCAATCGATATTACGATGTTTTGTAATTCTCTAAACAATCTTGTTACCTGAATGAGCGACACGAGTCCGTTCCTCATTGCGTTACCATTAGTTAAGTGTTAGTGGATATTATTATTATAGTATTTTGTACATTGTAATTAGTTCCAATACGACCGGTTAAAACACTGCCATCAAATGCCTACATAGATTTAAAAATAAAAAATTTTGTTACGATTTAAAAGTTATAAGTTATTAACATTCGTGAAATTATTAGTTAATTGTGATAAACAGTGATAGTTTATTGAAACCTTGCGAATCGCGTTTTATAGTGACAATGTGTGTTAAATTTCATAATACGTTTTGATAAGCGCACGGCTTGTAGGCCGAAACTACTGACAATTACTGCATAATTGCATATATTTATTTATTCAATTATATCTAGTTTAAATTATAATAACTTAGTCGATATATACACCATCAAAACGAAGGTGTTAAATCTAAAGTCTGAGGTAAAGATGCCTTTATAGATTTTTAATCGTGTATGACGGAAATAGTAAGTTTAACTATAATCGCGAATCGTGCATCGTTTTACTAATGTGTTAATGGTAGGTAATGTAATGTATGTAAGTAATATTAACTTTGTTAATAGCATAGCGTATTGTTAAGGTGAAACTATCGGCAGAGTATCAAAGGGAAAACTTAGATTGTAATGATGTTATTGGCGTTGTACAAAGGATAGTATTGTTAGTGAGTAACGAGAAAATTGGCGCATTACTGGAGAGTACCTAATTAGAATAGTAAACGGAAAGCCCACTGAGGCTATACAATTGTAAATACAAACTACATGTAAAATAGCCATTCGCTTTTCGTTGCTTTCCTAATTTCAAAGCTGGTCTATCTGAACTTTCATTTGTCGTGTCTATCGCGTGATTCATTTGCCGGTCAATATCGTTACGAGTAAATTTTAATGGAGTACAGTTTCGCAATTACATTTTTTTCTGCTACAAGTAGTGCACTGATTTGGACATATTTATATAGTCGTTGGTCTCAATGTTCTGATAGCATAAAATTATAAACTACTAATGATGGTTTCGACTTCTGAAATACTTGTGAATAGGTAGGTATTATTATAAGTTATGACTAACTTACTATGTAAACTAACCTACTTACTACTGCGTATGATAGAATATCAAATAAACCTTTTTACACAATGTTTAGATCAAGTGTTTCGGAAGTCGCCCATTTAGATGAATGTTAATAATATGGCGAAAATATTTTGACTGATATGGTAATATTAATATAAACATTAATAATGATGTTAATATATTTTTAAGGGTGTAACTTGAACTTAATGCATTTCACACTTTCTTTACAGTCCATGTGACGAATAGGTACGTCTAAGATATCGCGACTAAATATTTTCACATTCTTAGCATAAGATTTGTTGTGTAAAAACTTCAGTTTCATGTACTTCGGATTGAAGTAGGGTTGACTTGTGTACATTAGCCAATGTAATTATAATAGTTATAATAATAATTGAGTGTAAATTCGTAAGAGAATATATATTTGGAAACGTTGAGGTGTGTTTGTTGTATGTAATGTAATGTCAAAGATGGATATTCGAATTGTAAGTATATAAAATACATCTATATTAGATATCTATTCTACAAGCAAGTTATATATTATGTACTTCGTGTTTTTTTGTTAACGACTTTCACAGACACGTTTCGCTTATAATGCTTATTTGAGGTATAAATAAATTTGGTACTGTTCAATATAAAATAAGCGACCGCCAACTTATCTACCACGCAGTCTCATAAAGTGCCTCCAGGTGATCCATAGAATATGACGTAGATATCATTTAGTTCAGAGTGACTGAGTGCATTACACGTATTTAGTTGGGTTCGCTCAATCTCAAGACTTTCAGGAATAGCATACATTAAGTATTACAATACAGTTAGGGTTTACACGTAGTCGATCACATAGTTGCTGATTGCTGTTCTGTTTTGGACGGATGATGGTTGTTATACATTTTGACCAAGTTAGTATACATACGATGTTTGTATTGACGATGATTCAGACGTTTGTATCGGTGTGTTCGTCTCGTTTGTGGTGCGCCGGGTGTTATGTTAGTCAATGGATGAACTGGTTTGCCAAGAGAAGTTACCTACAGTTGTGTTTAGTTAGCGATGCATAACGTGTTTGTACTTTAATTTGTTTTTTAGTTGTACTCTTGAAAATCGATGGTTAATAACTTAAGAGAATAAAATGTATGTGAAATATTATGTATTTCATTTAATATATCCTTTTTGATTCCCGCTTTAACACAATTCTGAAAATTTACACAGATTCAATATAGATATTTAGCAATGAATTGTCTGGAGAGTTAAAATATCACCATCATCATTATTAACAGTCGATGGACGTCCACTGCTAATCCTCTTGCATGGACTTCTAAACACAATGGTCTCGAGCCGCCAGCATCCAGCGGCTCCATGCAACCCACTTTATTTTTCCGTCTACCCAGTGGGAGGTCGACCAACATTGCATTGCAGTTTCGGATACGGGGTTGCCATTCCAGCACTTTGGGACCCCAACGTCCATCGACTGTTCGAAACATTCGTCCTGCCTATTACCACAACAGCTTTGCCACTCGCTGAACTATGTCAGTGATTTTAGTTTTTCTGCGGATCTCCTCATATCTGATTCGATCCCGCAGATAAACTTCAAGCATTACTCGCTCCAAAGCCCGCCGAGTGACTTCTTTCTTATGAGGGCCACTGTTAGCGACCAAGTCAGACCGTACAAAAATATGAAAACCTTGACTTTCGGTAACACACCTTGCTCACGAAATTATTGGTATGTGATTGTTAAATTAACTGGAAAGTCGTTCCAGTCAATCGTGTTAATGTCAAAACTTCGACCAAATACCATAAGAAACTTTCGCATGACTGTTAGATCAAGGGTCGAATGCAGAAGACAGTAATCTTAACCATGCAACTTGTATTGCATCGTAGGTACTTCACTCTGAAGCCCTGACTGCTAGTTGCTTGGGCACTCAATAGCCCCGCAAAAGGAGAGAGAGATTATCGAAGAAATAAAACATACTTAAAGACTGAAAAAACGGACAAAGGACCGGACCTTTTAGGAAGTCGGTTAGTAGCAATAATACATTGTAATCTTTGGTTGGTAGTAATGTGCGGTTTAAACTAATTTACTCTTTGGTTTAAACACATGAGTAATATTATCCTGCCATCTAGTATTGAGAAGTTACAACATAATCGCCAATGACAAGCGTCAAATAAACGATACTCAGAACATCTAGTGTTAAATAGTGACAACATTCTAAGCCATGTTATTTACCAGTATTCTACTTTTTACTAAATTAACAAAATATGGTAAAAAGTACAAATCGAAGAATAGGAATATATAATAAGAATTTGGTTTAAACACATGAGTAATATTATCCTGCCATCTAGTATTGAGAAGTTACAACATAATCGCCAATGACAAGCGTCAAATAAACGATACTCAGAACATCTAGTGTTAAATAGTGACAACATTCTAAGCCATGTTATTTACCAGTATTCTACTTTTTACTAAATTAACAAAATATGGTAAAAAGTACAAATCGAAGAATAGGAATATATAATAAGAATTTTTTCGTGTTGCTTTTTCTTCATTCTTTCTTTTTCGAACGTAGTACGTATGTTCAATGTTCTCTGTGGTTAACGTCAAAGCGATGTCAAAGGATGACAATTCTTTTCTTTCGTTTCGTACGTCAAATAAATGTACCGCCACATGCCAATTGCCAATAAATTATTCAGTATTTTATGATTTTGTGCCTATAATTTGTAAAATAAAGCTTAAAACATGGTAAGTTATCTTACACCTTGTTGCAATTGTCATTCTATCTAATATAGGTAAGTAAAATTACGCCGAAATAACATAAAATTTGGATCATGTTTTATGCAGAAACCTTTGATGCTGCAAGGGCACGAGCGTGCCATAACCCAAATCAAGTATAATCGGGAAGGAGACCTACTATTTTCCGTGGCGAAGGACTCTAAGCCCAATGTGTGGTGGTCACTAAATGGAGAACGCCTAGGCACTTTCAACGGGCATGGTGGTGTGGTTTGGTGTCTAGATGTCGACTGGGAAACCATTCATCTTATCACTGGCGGTGGTGACAGTTCTTGCAGGTACATATTTGAAATATTTTATAGAAGTTTAGTGCAATAGCTTCTTAACCATTGTCTGAGTTCGCTGATAAAAACGGAGTAATTAAATGTGAGTAAACTGCTCAAGATCGAGCGATCACGCCGATAAATATGCTGCACTCCCCTCATAATAAAAATGTTACCATGACTCCTCAACACATAGATTTGCAAATAAAATGTCTTGTCTTGTGTGTGAGAGAATATGATTTTTTTCTTTCTAATATATTGTGTAGGAAATAAACTTATTCATATTTTTTAAACATGACTAATAATCCTGTTCCACTTTAACTATACGGAGTAGACTGCTTTAGGAGTGTGTATTTCTAGTAAACAACCAGTCATTTCAAATATGTTCGTTTTAGTGTAATTGAGTGAACTGAAACTGCTAAATCTACTTAACCAGAACTACTGTTTTAATCTGTTTCCATGTAGCAGCCTTAAATCATATAATTTTTAAGCTAAAAACAATTTTCATACAAATATAGGTTGAAGCGGCAGTTGCACTAAAATCTTTAAAAGATTTTGTGTTACAATCGCCATCTTTTCACAAACAAAGATTACAGTATTTTACTGTAGTATATGGCAACAGTTCAGAGGCTGGGATCAAACTGCTGCCTCTCTGTGATGAGTTATGGCCCTTTACCATTTAGATATTAAGGTGTAAACGATGACTTTAGTGTGTTCATAATTGCTTGATGTACAATAACAAATATATTACATTATTGTAGATTATGGGATTTGGAGACAGGTAAAAACATTGCCACAATCAAGACAAACTCTTCAGTGAGAACATGTAACTTCAGTTTTAGTGCCTACCAAGGGGCTTACACTACTGACAAGGCTATGGGACATCCTTGCGAGGTGAGACTATAAATTTTAGTAAAAACATCTTTACAATAAACTAATAATAAACTAATAATAAACTAATAACTTCTATTTTGCTATTTCCTGCATAAACTTTGTGGTAAATATAATCAACTTTTAACTGACTTCCAAAACAGATGAGGTTCTACATTTCGCTATATGTATGTCCAGTGATATTTCCATAATTTGTAGACAAATTTAGAAAATCCTTTTTTTAAATACACATTTGACTCCTATATTGGAGAATCTTTAAAAAAATGTTGTGGAGAATTGCATTGTCAACCAGTAGCGGCAGACCTAAAATGCACTCTCTTTTCTCACATCACAATTAAACAGCAATACATCAGTTTTGGCCAATATTTCAGATATGTTTTTTTATTTTTACAAGATATGTCATGGTAATTTTGTTATTTTAGGCCTATGCCCTGTATTTTTAGGTAAAATTATATAGGTTATACATTTCTGGATACTCCTAGCACTATTTAATTGATGGTCAGTTGTAAGCACTGCTTTTGGTTCTGGTGGGCAAATAATAACTTAATTATATTAAATTTTATGATATAGCATCTTTTAATGACTGTTTTTTTAGTAAATATTGTAGACTAGCACTAAAGCTGGTAGACTACTTACTATAAATAATAGCCTTTTCTAATAGCTTTCTTATGCTCACAGGTGTTCATAATAGATACAAGGACAATTGATGACTCCTTATCATCTCAAGCACCAATATTAAAATGGGAAATTACAGACTCAAAAGTTACATCAATGCTGTGGGGAACCCTGGATGAGACCATCATCACTGGTCACGAAGCTGGTGATTTGATCCAATGGGATTTACGAGTATGTTTTTTTTTTAACTTTATTAGTTTCATAATTTTAATTTTCACTTTAGAAAGCCATAAATTAAATCTGTAATTATTGTATCTCTGGTGCACTGGTATGTCTGTGTGTGGATTAATGCATCTTTAAATATCTTTAAAAAATTTATAGAGAATCATCATCATTGTTAACCCATATTCGGCTCACTGCTGAGCACAAATCTCCTCTCGTATGAGAGGCCTTAGTCCACCACGCTGGCCCATATCCCAATTTGTAGAAAATACTCACTATAAATTTTCTTGACATATTTTCAGACGTCATTTTACTATAACATACCTAAACAATTGTTTACAGACTGGCAAAAAACTGCATTCAATCAAAGAGCATACACATCAGATCAACGATATGCAGCTATCTCGTGACGGCACCATGTTCATAACAGCATCCAAGGATCAAACTGCCAAACTATTTGACACTAGCTCCCTTGAGCTGCTCAAGGAATACAAAACTGAACGTCCAGTTAACTCTGCAGCCCTCAGTCCCATTTTAGACCATGTGGTACTCGGTGGTGGTCAAGACGCCATGGAAGTAACCACAACGTCAACAAGACAAGGAAAGTTTGATGCCCGTTTCTTCCATCTTGTCTTTGAAGAAGAATTTGGTCGTGTCAAGGGTCACTTTGGACCCATCAACAGTTTGTCATTCCATCCTGATGGCAAGAGTTTTGCATCGGGCGGTGAAGATGGTTATGTGCGGGTGCAGAGTTTTGATCAGTCCTACTTTGATTACACTTTCGATTACAATAGAGACTAAAACAATAATTTAGCTGAAATTATAAAGTATTGATGAACACAATTTTTTACTTGTGAATTGTGGAGATTGTTTTGGGTTACTCAAAAAATAAGAGATTTATACCTCATTGTAACTTTCACAAATAAAACATTTTCTTTAAAGTGTTTTGATTTTATTATTTTATGAGGTAGATTTCCGATTATGTTATGAGGTCAATAAATATCTTTTTAAAAAATTAAACCTACTTCAAAATCACAAAAACTGCCAATGACGTTGTTTTTAGTGTGTCCTAGCATAGTAGATAGCGCCACAGTACGGGAAATTTCGTTATTTTCATTTTAACACAAAACTACTAAACCGATTTTCGTGAACATTAAATGAGACCAATCCGGAAGTATACTTTTTCAAACAAAAAAGAATTTTCAAAATCGGTTAAAAAATTACGAAGTTTTGAGGTATCTAACAAAAAAGAACATACGCGTCGAATTGAGAACCTCCTCCTTTTTTGAAGTTGGTTATAAATATTGAGTTTTTTTTCTAAGAAAATCACATTAGCACCGATGGGAAGTTGGAGATGTACACACCATACCTAGGAGTGTACCTTATGCAATTTGCGCTGATTTTTATTATCGTGTATTATTGATTGTTACATAGACAAACATCACTTTAAGTCAGCCATCCTATATTAGAACAGTATGGTGGGTTCCAATCATCTCTCTTTTTTTCCATTACAATCCCACCTTTAGATCATAAGTCATGATCTAAGATGGAAGCGGGCTAACTTGTTAGGAGGATGAAAATCTACACCCTTTTCGTTTTCTACACATCGTACCGGTTCGCTAAATCGGTTGCCGGTAAAGTGGTAACTAGCCACGGCAGAAGCCTCCCACCAGCCAGACCTGGACCTATTAAGAAAACCTCAATCGGCCCAGCCAGCGATCGAAACCAAGCGACCTCCATCTTGTAAATCTACCTCTACCTCACGGAGGCTGTCAATAAGCGCCACTCCAATAAAGAGGCCTTGCACTGTTGTGTGCCATTTAATGATTATTTTATAACTAGGCTTTTCAGTAGCGTGCAAAAGTTAATTTGACTGGGACTATTCCTACAAATGATACTAAACGAAAGATCCCTTCGCCAATAATGATTTTTTAATTAATTAGTCCTCAGGGTAGGCAATGCATTCTTGCGTGTATCAAGTGCAAGCCACTGTTGTTCACTAACAATAGCAAAGGATAGAAAAATAAAATATTGTCTATATGTAACAATTTACTATACAAAATTCTGGTATACATAATTATTTGGAATATTTATTTTACAATAAGCTTAAATTATAGAAAATATGGTGTTGTATGCTGAGGCGGTACTTCTCTTTCACTATCAGGCACGGCTTGAAAGATCTTTGCGTTTCTGTCATTTACTGTCTTGAACTCCAATATTGAAGCCACATTACCACATCGGTAGCAATAATTTGGAGCTGACCACACTGTGACTAATCGCTTATCAAACATGTATTTGTAACCTGAAAAAACTCTTGATTTTAAAATGCATATAATTAATGAAAATTTATGTTTGCAATTTAGTATTTTATTAGTAAGAATTTTGTTAAAACATCCTCAATTATTAAAACCTATAAGTTGAATCTATAGACATTGGAAGGACAGCAAGATTATCATGAGGTTTTCGCATATATAGACAAAATGGACCAACTTTGGTTTGTTTTATTGAAATATGGGTGACCATATTATTTTATAGGGATCAGTTTAAGTTCTTTTGGCTGTGTTGGTCGGTAGGTAAGGAAAAACGGTATAAAAACAGAGTTCCACGCAGACGAAGTTGCGATCATTAGTAATATAATAAGTGTTAGTGTAGTCTAAGTCATTTGTGAAGATATAATTTATTAGCGGACGCCCGCGACTACGTACGCGTGATATTGGCTTTTTACAAATCCCACAGGAACCACAGATTTTTGTAAGATAAAACCAGCCTTTTCCAAGGTCCAATTTATCTCTACACCAAATTTCATTCAAATCGGTTCAGTGGTTTAGCTGTGAAAAGGTAGACACTTTCACATTTATAATATTAAGTACTTGAGTAGTAGAAGTATAAATTGTATAGTAGCTATCTCAGTAAATAATGTAAACATACCTTCATTTACAAGTTGATGCGCTCTACATATTAAATTCAAATCATTGTAATTCATAAAAAGCTCTGTGACATAGCCGCCAAATAGCCAACCAGCTCCTCTGGGGCTAACAGACCTAGGAGTAAAAAAATAAATTAAAATATTTATATTATAGATTTACTTGCCCATCAACCTTAACTATCATAAAAAAGAAGCATTCATTTATTGCATTTATTCATTCTTGACGCCTCCCCTGCTGGGCTGATTGAGGATTTCTTAATTGATACAGGTCTGGCTTCAGCCGTGGCTAGTTACCACCCACTGGCCACCGCCAAGCTATTTAGCATTCCGGTATGACACCGTGTAGATAACCCGCTTCCATGTTAGGTTGCATCAGCACTTACCATCAGGTGAGATTGTCAAGGGCTAACTTGTAAAGAATAAAAAAAAAGAATAAACTAGCAGATGCTGCAAGGTTTCACCCGCGTAGTTCCCGTTCCCGTAGGATTATAATAATAATAATAAGCTTTATTTTTCCCATTTAGATAGTACTTAACAATATCTTAAAACTATTCTAAATTCTAACTAATCTATATATTTATCTAAATAATTAATTTATGTACTAGTTATTAATGGGCCCCTTCGGGTATAAGCCTCCTCCATCTTTTTCCATTTGTCCCTTTCTTTTGTGAGTTCCATCCAACCTTGGCCAGCCACTGCGGTAATGTCGTCCACCCACATTCCTATAGGCCTTCCTACCTTCCTTTTACCAAGTGGACCTTTCCAGTAGGTAATTTTCTTAGTCCACCGTTTGTCCTTTAGCCTGCCAAGGTGGCCTGCCCATCTCCACTTAAGTCTTTGTGCATGGTCCAGAGCATCTGTGAGATTAGTTTTATTCCTAATAATCATACTGTTTATTTTGTCAGCTTTTTTTAGTTTCAAGATGCTCCTTTCCATTGCACGTTGTGTGGTGATGAGTTTATGCCTCGAACTTGTGTTGTAGACCCATGTTTGGCAGGCGTAGGTTAGGGAAGGTAGAATAGTTGTCTCCATTACAACCCTTTTTAAGTTAACAGTGTAATTTCCCTTGAAAATTTCTTTATGAGCCCAGAACTTTTTCCATGCTATATTTGCTCTTCTTTCCACCTCTGCTTTATTGTTGTCCTTGTTAAAAGAAATTTCCCCGTAGGATTACGGGGATAAAATATATACATCCTATAGCATTTGTGGATAGTGTAGCTTCCCAATAGTGGAACAATTTTAAAAATCGGTTCAGTAATTTCGGAGCCTATCCAATGCAAATAAACAAACAATCAAATCTTTCTTCTTTATAATATAATATTAGTATCGATAACAACATGTGAGAAAAATTGTTTCGGTTGATTATTTTACCTTTCTACCAACAATACCTTAAAGCAGCTAACTTGTTTTTTTTTTTTAATTTTATGCAATATTACTGCATCATGAAAATAATAAAGTACAATGGAAAATATGACATTTGCCCAAAAGTAAAAAACTTACCATAACTTGACATCTGCAGGGTCTGACCACAGCAAGTCACAAAAGGCACCTTTGTGAGGTATTTGCTGATTTCTGTCAATACATCGGATCTGATCTAACATTGAAATTTCTGGAGATAGACCTCCATGGACACACAATACTGTTTCGTCAATTAACTGTAAAATTAAAGTTATATAAAAAGTTTATTTTTATGAGTGACTAGCTGACGCTGCACGGTTTTACCCGCATGGTTCCCGTTCTGTTAGTTAGGAAAACGGGGATAATATATAGCCTATAGCCTTCTTCGATAAATGGGCTATCTAACACGTAAAGAATTTTTCAAATTGGACCAGTAGTTCCTGAGATTAGCTTGTTCAATCAAACAAACAAACTCTTCAGCTTTTTAAATATTAACAAAAGTGTATATTGTAAAATTAAGTCAAGTCAATATACATATACAAATGTAATTAATAAACTGAATTTTACTGTGAGCTACAAATTACAATGTGTCAAATTGGTCGCTTTATTTATAAGAGATTTTATTGCCCATACAAGTGGCCTATATCCAGCAATGGAGGTCTGAATATGAAATGTGTTTTAGGCTACAGCATTTTAATACTTACAGCTGCCACTGCAAGCAAGTCAAAAACTCTGCAGCAATCCTTCCATGCGTTTGCATTGCCATACTTGTTCAGACACTCATCATAAAAGCCATAAACCTTTGTTATTTGACATGTTTCATGATTCCCTCTAAGCAGAACTATCCTGAAATGTTAAAGTAAATAAATTTTAAAATATCACAATAAATAATTACTAAATTAATCCATCAGTTTATAACTTGACCAAATTAATGATTATGATTTAAAATATGCATAGATAAATAATCACACCACCATACTAGCATGTTGCATAAAACACACTTTTTATAAATGCAAATTTTTCATTAAGCAGAAAACAGTGATTGGTTCAACAACCACTTGTCAATAGCTACATAAAACCCTTTAAAATATCAATAGACCTTGCAATGAATGTTCCTCATAATAACAGGCACAGTGTATTGTAGTGACATGTAAAACATTTAATAAGAATAAATTGTTAAAACTTAGTACTATTATAGGCTCTAGTGATTAAATATATAAAATAAAAATATATAAAATTATTATTTTATATATTTTTATTTTAAATTATTATTAAATATATAAAGCCACTATATATAATGTCGAACAAAGGTCACAACACTTGTCAGGATAACTTAATTAACAAATCAAACTGTAACCAAAATAAGACCAATAGCAGAGAATGACCTTGAGTGGAGTCACACACTTGTGAACGACGTGTGTAGGGTTAAAGGATCCTTTGCCGCCTGTCCCAAGTAACCCATAAAGAATTACACAACAAGAGCTATGGACGGCTCGAATACCACAAGCACACTGAAGCCAACACAAGATCAAGCAACGTCATATCTGTCACAGACTACTATTTCCTACACTATTTGTTAACAATATGTAAATTTAAAAGCGGTCAACACGGCGATTACATTACTGAAATGCTCAATATATGGCATATGCATATATATTAAGCATATGCTCCATATATGGACCATACGGACCACATCGTTGTGTGCATCCAACTAAAAGCCTTGATTTGTTGAAACAGTACATTTGAACCCATCACCAGGCTATAAGAATGTGTCACTGTCAGGCTAGAAATGGTAAATTTTGCAGCTGCATCAAAAGCTTAATGTTTTTGACTATTATGTCACTATAGATTTGGACATAAGATCTGCTTTTAAACAACACTTTCAAAATCAATACATGTGCTCTGTTTACCAACAAACAAGTGAGGGTTAATATATTTTTAATAACATTTTGTTAAAAAACAATACATAAAGTTATGAAATAACGTGCATTTTCTACCTTCATTTTTAATTTTTTTGTAAGTAAACGCTACACAGCACACATTGAGTATGCACATTAATATAGAATAAATGTTAAATTTCAGCACAGCACAGCACAAATAGTAATTATTTTCTCAAACCTATAAGACAATATCAAAATCACTTACCTATCAGGGTACCGTGCTTTTAGTGCCATAAGCAGGGTAAGTGTTTCAAGACTATAGTACCCTCTGTCTACATAATCTCCCATAAATATATATTGAGTATCAGGAACCTGACCGCCTATATGAAACAGTTCCTCTAAGTCATAAAACTGAAAAGAACATTCAATATTCAAAATTCATTTATTTCAAGTAGGCTCAGTTTACAAGAACTTTTAATATGTCAGTTGACTATTTGTAAAGATTCTGCACTGATTTGGTACGCAGGTTCTGTTGAGAAGAAACCGGCAAGAAACTCAACAGTTGCTCTTTTAAAAAAAATTCATACAGTGTTATAATTTACAATTGATGACAACTTTACAGTTTTACTTCCTGTTTTTTTTTTTTTTTATTCTTTACAAGTTTAGCCCTTGACTACAATCTCACCTGATGGTAAGTGATGATGCAGTCTAAGATGGAAGCGGGCTAACTTGTTAGGAGGAGGATGAAAATCCACACTCCTTTCGGTTTCTACATGGCATCGTACCGGAACGCTAAATCGCTTGGCGGTACGTCTTTGCCGGTAGGGTGGCAACTAGCCACGGCCGAAGCCTCCCACCAGCCAAAAGATGGAAGCTAGAAGAATTAACTATCAATTTATCCTTTATTGACATCATACAAAGTAGTATAATATTCTCTTTTTACAAAATTGAGTAATATTTATCTGCTTATTTCATAGAATACCTTTTTCAATGTAGTAAGAAGAGAGTATTTGTCTCTAAACTAAAGTATTTTAAAACAATTAGGTAGGTACTAGAATGACCATGAACATTTATGATAATTAACAAAAATCCTTTATACCTGGCCATGAATGTCTCCGCACACAGTTACAGGTGTCTGCACCGGTTGTACATTCGGCTCCTCCAATAACAGATCGCAAACGATATTACAAAGCTCCCGAAGATCGTCTTCGGGTAGATATTTACATCTCTTTGCGATTTCAATCCATTTATCAACATCGCCCATCATTCTGTATGAGTATTATGGTCCAGGCTATAAAATAGCTATCCTAATTTATATGAAATACGATGGAATTTTGTAAGCTCCTTGAAAAAGATACCTCATTCAGAATAAAAAGTTTTGGGCATATCGAAGTGTCACTGTCTTCCTGTCAAATTGACATTTGAAAATAATGACAGACTGACAGCCAACCAACCGTAGACCAAAGCAACGTCCTTACCCACAGACGAAAAAATCCTTGCCGTAGACCTGTCTACGACTACGACCTCAGACCAATTATAGCAGGACCTGTATCGCACTCATAGTCACGAACAAAATTGTCTGTCATTTTCTGAGGAAAACGAGCTTTGATTTGGTATATATCTTAAAAATCCGTAAAAATTCCTTTTTGTGTAATTGAATTGTGTAAAATCTTTTTTACACAATTCAATTACACAAAAAGGAATTTTTACGGAGCTCTTTAACCGACGAACACGATTACAACTATTTAACATCGATTATATAGAGACAGTATTTAAAATCGCATTAGATCGTATACTTTGACAGAAAAGTAACGTCTAGCGAGGCAGGTCCTATACAATAATTGGTCTGAGACTACGACTAATTATTGATAATAATTGTCATTCGTGAATTATTATTACTAACTAGCGGACGCCCGCGACTTCATCCGCGTGAAACTCGATGTAAACTTTCAACTACTCCTACCCCTTTTTCTAATATTCCGTGCAATTTTTAAATTTTTTATGTCCTATGAACCATTTCCTGACATTATCAAACACATAAAAAATCAATAGTGAAATCGGTCCATCGTCCCATGTCCAGCCGTTCACGCGTGATGGCGTGACTACGGGTTAAATGGATTCATTTTTATTTATAGATAATTAGCCTTTAAATTATTATTGTAACTATTTATGTAAGAAAATCTCGGAATCTTAATTTGACCCACTTCTCGGTTTTCGATTAGGATGAAATTTTGCACACGCTCTGAGTTCTGATGACTATACATGAAGTACCATACATACATTCTACTCTATGACATGAAGCGTTATTACAAATCCAACATGGCATGTAACCATAGTTTTCAGAAATTCGACCATAGCAAATGGTCATGAATTTGTTCCTGGGCTCCCGGACTAAGATCTAGCACCTAGAGGAATAAAAAAATACTCGATTTAATGTAAGAGGTTTATTTACTTGAAAACAAACATGCAAGTACATTTTATAAATGTTTACATTTTTGTTATACTTATTTTTAAGGTGCCATTGATATGCCGCTGTGAATGATTAAACAAATGTGTATGAGAAGTGAAAAATAAGGAACTTAAACTTAACGGTTTTCTAAATGAAGCCACATCTGTTAATGGGACGGATTTAATTTATTCCTTTATTGATACTGTGATTTAATTTTATTTATTATGTAATTTGTAGTATGTACTTAGCATAAATCAGGATTATGCTTCATTAATAATTAAATTGTATCTTTTTTGACAGCAAACTTTTTTCACTTAACCTGGGATACCCTTAGATGAAACCATGACCAGGTATTAAAAGCTCGTATTTTAGAGTAGCAACCCAAAGCAACGTTTGAGCCACTTTTTGTTGTTAGATCTTGCGACAATTTAATTAAAAATCCCTTATTTATGAAATAGCCTTGACACGAATCGTCTCTTTCCTATATTGCTGAACAAATCGCGAAGAAAAACGTTGACCATTACACCACAAACATTTTTAGATTTATTACAAAAAGTCTACTATCAAAAAATTTGTATGTATGTATTTAAAAAAACATACAACGGTTTTACATTTAGGTTATATAAAAATATTTTATAGTCCAAGTAATACAAACTGATTTCTTTTGCATTGTAATAAATTCTGAATATTGTCCTAAAATTGGCTTTCTTCTCTTTTTTCTAATACCAAAAGTTCTCGAAAGAAAAACGCAGCCTTTATCTAACCATAACCTTAGGTTTTGGAGTCGCCAAGGCATCAAAAATCACAGAACGCTATTTTTGAAACGCAAACTCTCGTAAATAAAATGTTTCAACATAATAAGTGACAATATATAACTATCTTGTCCAACTCATTTGAATATTATTTATTGTCTTTGAATAATTATTTATCATCACTCAGAAACATTGAAAAACAAAATCTTGATATAAATAAATAAACAAGTTGGTCTACCACTCATAAACTGGTGATTGAAACAATTCACACACAAAAATTAACGTACACAATAAAAAAAAGCGTATACCTACTTACCTACAATTTCGAGTTAACGTTTTCGAAGCATTTTAACATTCAGATATAAAAAAATTACTTAAACCCGAGAGAGTACCAAGTGATCACAGATTCTGAAAATTCCGCTCATATTATCAGTACAAAAGTAACCAACATTTTGAAACGGATTCACTTATTACTAGGAACAGATAGAAACATGATACATGCTCAGTTTAGGAATTCTCAATAATAAAGTAATATGAGACCATATTAATTGATAGATACGTGATACAACTTCGGAGTATGTCCGACTAGTGTCGAATCCATTCGCTGCCCTTAGTCATGAGCTGGCTCTTGCAACGCGGCACGATCCAAAATTAAATTCTAAAATATGAGACCAATTAATACACTATATCTGCATGCACGATGACATAATATCAGAGTGCCGATTTTTCGACCATTAAAACCAAGGCTTATTAGATATTTTTTTAACGTTAATCTTTACCGGGAAGTCCGTTTGGATGTGGTAGACCAAGGGCGTTTGGGTTTAAAAATTTAAGGTTCATTTCGTTAAAGCATGTTCCTTCAGTTTTACAGACATCCAAAAGTGGACTGTACATGGAGAGCATAGGAGAGGGGAGGGGGCGTGCCCATCCTAGAATGGACCAGTGCCCACCCTAGGATTCTGGGCTACCGATAATATGGAATTCTATTGAAATTATATAGAAATTATACTAATAATAGACTTGATATCGGGGGCTAAGCCCATCCTGTGATACATCATAGATACGGCAATGATTGCAAGTTGTATGTATCTAGGCGTAAGAATACTTTAGGATGGAATTTATTAAATTTTTTAGGTATTTAATTTTCAGTCTTATTCCGTTTACATAGAACAACACGAACATGTATCACTTTTCGTTTAATCTGTATTAAGAAAGATATGCTATTAAATTTATTGCTAAAGATAAGGATGTTCGCGCGCCAGTACTTTTAGATTAATATTAAAAAATGCATTACTTTACTTTGGCAAATGGGAAATAATTATCAATCTAACCACCATTTTTGGTATATTTCAAAACAGTTATAAATATATTTTTTTTAACACAAAAACTATAATAATTAAAGTGCTGGCACACCAACATATTCGCACAATGGTCTGCGGTTATGTAAAATCGAAATACACACTTCTATAGGTAAAAAAATAAATAAAAGCAATTTCGTATTTTAATGTGACCGCATTCACTCATCATTATTGTTTTTTTGAACACATATTATGTGTGTGAACAGTACGCATCAGGTGCCAATTTTTTGAACGACCAAAAAGACCCTGTTACAAATGTCAAGCATACATAATAATCTTACAACAAAAATCCTAACCTTAGAAGTGTTAATGCCTAATTTTTTTTGTAATTCAAAATATGGTAATTCAATTTTATTATCCACCAATTAGTTATCTTGTGTTATCAGTTATCTTGTGCTAATTACTTTACTTTATTTTAAAACACACTCACACAACTTAATACAACACTGATTCAGCCTTTCTTTTATGTTTGGAGATGTTGTACTAGATACCTACTTCACGTTATAAATAAAATGAGACGGTTAAAATTGAATTCACAATAATTAAATCAATAAATGGAGCAAATTCGGTTGTACATTATTCATTAATATCTAAACAGTAAACACTGACATATATTATATACTAATTTAATATTAGAAGAATATACCACCCTAATTTCTAGAACCACTAAAAATTCTTGCTTTATATAATAGCCAGATTAAGGAGTAATATAGCCTATCTAATATTACACCATAAACGCGATTAAAGACGCGAAGCACACGTAGTATAAAATAGGTTTGCATGATTGCAAATTGCCAAGCCGCAAAGCAAACGACCAAGCAAATTCTCAGGAGTCAGGTCCAGTAAATAAAAGCAATCATTATGTAGAAATATGAGTAATCACCAAAATAAAAACGCACAAACACATTTCAGCCAAGAAATTGCTGCTGTATTAATACTATGGAGAGGAATATTAGTTAGGAACGTTTGGAACATTGTGAACGGTCAATATACAGTGACCGTCAAAGAATTCAATAGTTAATATTAAATATTCTACCTGATATTAAAAAAATTATTTTATTTGTATAACCAGCTGCTTAAAGTTTTATCAATTTATGTGGTTCCACTTTACAACCGAATTAGCTCTAAGTTCTACTAAGGTTAGGATTGAGATTATTAACAACTACACATTTATTCTTAACTTATTAGAACAAGAATTATGCTTTTAAAAGCTCAATATTAAGCAATTCTAAATATATACAATAAATGACAATAATAAGGCAAAAACAATATAGTTAATTTTAGAGCTGCTCATATCGGATGAGGTACGACTGACTACTATCAAATCATTATTAACATTCCATGCTTTGGAATAAAGTTGAAAATCAATTGACAAAAAGTTGGCATTAAGCCTAACATACACTATTCTTTTCGACGATTCAACGAAGTTCTGAATTGAACCGAGTAGTGTAGAGCGGCGCTTCGTGTTCGAATTTCGGATCCTTTGATTCAGGCGCAAAGGCGACAACGATCGGAAGCGAAGCATGGCGAAGTCGCATGAAGCGAAGCGAAGTTTGATTTTACATAATCTATTGATTAACTTCAATAAAGTGTTTCGTAATCTTCGACTTTATTTCAAGACTATGTTACTATATTAATATCGGTTTGACAGTAACGAATGCCGCGTTTCAACCAATGTGTGCCGGCCCTTACACTCGTTTTCAATAACCTGTCAATCCTAAGGACTTTCGGACTACTTTAGTATGACGAGTACAAACGATTTTTGGGCGGTAAATCCAAAAATTGTTCGTACTTGACTAAAATACTAATGTAGTCTGTACGGCCTATTAATCTGTCCAGAAGTTGCTTAGCAATGTTGCCTTAAGTCAAAAAATAAAATGCAGTACAGATGTACAAGCTACAAAAACAGGTTATTGAAAAAGGCCAATAATGAATAAAGTTAAACTACAGCCAGCGAAAAGATTTTTATAGGTACATAATACCTTAAGCAAATACAGCCAACTAGAATAATATAATTAATAATTAACAATGATTTTTTCCAATATATTTGCTCGTAGAAATCTTGTTAAGTTAAAAATCGTTAAGTCATTTTGATGTACCTACTTTAAGGAAGACGCTTACTAAAATCGTGAATATTTAACTCACACTATCGATAATTAAAAGTAGAATTAGAACAGCTGGCGGTGCATAATAAGCAAGTAGAGTTGTTCTACTTTCGGAAGACGTTTCAAAAGTGCTTGTAAACTAAGCCTATAGCTTGGCAACTTCGTTCATAACACTTCCTAAGGCCCGCGCGGGCCGGGGGGAGTGTAGCGATGCCTATCAAAGCCCCGCATTTAAAGCAATACCCCTTAATAACTGCGCGAAAAAAATATTTTATTTTAGCATTTTTTCAAGATTTTTATTAGCAAATATATTGAAAACAAGAATGATACACATATCAATTGATATAAATACTTGTTGTTAAATTCGCCTTCATAATTACGCATTTCGATAATTTAAATACCGAAACACCTCGTATTTAATTCTCAACATATATAAGAAATAACTACTAAAAACGCCACATTATAGAGATCTATGAGACTACAAGAAACTGATACACACACTAAACCACGCATTACGCTATGTACTATAAATATAGTCTAATTTTTTGAAGATTTATATACACAGAATGTTAGGTAAAGAAACTGTATTTGCAATTAACCAATTACAAATATGGTAAACCAGTTTATGTTTGGAATTCTCGAATTAAATTATTAACTTTAAAGAAGAAAGTGACGTAGAAGACTTAGAAGAAAAATGTAATCTACAACTGAAGTATTTATGTTTTCAAAAAAGGTATATATAATATGTTTACTGATTCCTGAACGCTTTTCAAATATTCCTCTATGGGGGTTACTTTACATTTAGAACTACTATCTTGTGTGGTGTCAGAGAAGTACCTAGTACATGGTGTGTATTTTCCAACCAATAAATTTTCATTTTAATCAAAATATATATTATATATATAATATTCAAGTACACATATTTCAGATTTATAAGATTTTTATGGTAGGTTAAAATAATAATAATGATTCATAATTATATGTTATTGGAGTTTACTCCTTATGAATTTTTCATATATAGCCCCCGGTATGAAAAATACATGGGCAGTAAAATTCCGTGAACAAATGACAGCGTTACGTTTTTTGTGCGCAACCTATTCTGCGCACCTTTCACCGCGCGCTGCCTGACGCTCTTCGGTTTCCAAACAACCTTCGGAAGCAAACCTTTCACTTTTCAGGCGTGAGTATTGAGACATACACATATTTAGTCAGTCGATCTGAAAGAGTAAACTCCATTCATGCGTCGGAGTGGACAATTTTTTTTTAACATCATTTACTTTCATATGTTTTATACAGCATTGTATGAATTTGTGTGCATTTGTAAATAAATAAGAGGAATAATAAATCGGTAAAATATTTTATAATAATACATAATAAACGCTTACGCTACATATTTCTAAAGGATTTTCAGCCCCAAGGAGGGGCTGTTTTACCTAATATAACGCTTGAAAGTTACGCTTTTTAGAAGAATATTTATTAGTAATGTGTAAAAAGCATTCCTAATAATTTCCTGACCTTGCGTAGTATGGTGAGTATATAAAACCAATAAAAAATATGGACAGTGATACAAAAAAAATGGAGAAGTGAGAGTCAGAATCACCCACAGAGGGTTCCGTACAAAACATTTTTTCTCATAAATCAAATAATAATCAAATAAGCCACATGACACAACTAACTGAATTCAAAATTTGGACTGTCATTCCTTACCTTAAGACCCTGTTTTGACATTTTGTAAATAAATCACAGGAAAAAAAAACAAGGTTACAAATGTATCAACAAATGTTTATAGGTAGGTTGGTAGGTAGGACCCTATGAATTTTGATTTCCTTGAGTCGAAATATACATAAATAAATATAAATGTAAATAGCGTTTTTTGTAACATACATAAATCGAATTTTTAATGTAACGTAAAAAACATCATCAAAACAACATTACAAGTTTGATTTTTCACCCCTTTGATTGATCGTAAGCCTGATTATATTTAATTGGTTTTAACTTTAACTCAATACCTCCACATGTTTCCGAGATAAAGGGTATTGATAGACAGCCAGACTAACAACAAAGTGATTCTATAAGTGATTATTTTCCTTTTGAGGTATGGAACCCTAAAAACCTAACATTCTGTGAAATCATTACCTCTTCAAATAAGAATTCTTTATTTCTGTGTGACCGAACCACTCAGAACATACATTCCATATTTCTAAAGCAATTTATGACATCTCTACATGTTGATAAGACTAACTGGAGTCAATGTCATTTTTTTGACTTGAATAAACATCTTATAAAACCGTTGAAACGTAGAGAGCGATTTCAGTAAAAAAATAAGAGCTCATATTATTCTCATAATTTATATTGGAATTTTGTAACGCACTCATTACATTTACAACATGTTTTTTTTTTCATATAAATCGGGTTCGGAACACATATGGTGCTTGATAATAATAGAACCAAATACTGAAATGGAAGTCAACTAATACATGTGTTAAACACATAATTATTTATGAGATACAAACATTAAGATCCCGAGTTATATTCCCATCTACATTCTTCCTGAAGGAATATGACAATACAAATTAAGTATGTATTCTTCCATGGTTCAAAAGGAGACCAACCACTTTTTATACATTGCTGGGCCCAAAATTTGATGTACACAAACCATTACCATGTCTAAATTTGTATTATTTATTGAATAATAACATCAGTTTTAGACTGGTTCAATTTCGGATTAATTGACAGTTGCATTATCAAGATAAGGTCTATAACTTACATTGATGTCCTGGAGATATTATGATGTGCGAATTGAATGAATTTTGAAATAAATGCATTTTTCTTTTCTTTACATACGTTACAAAATGCACAATTTCAACAAAAACAACATTTAAAAAGCAACTATATTAGACAATGACACTCGCAACACATTTGTTGTTGGCCTAGGACTAATAGCAGATTAGTCGTACATGATAAAATATTTGAAATCTGTGAATCCAAATTATTTTGAATTTTTGTGGTGATTTAATTTATCATAAAATAAAGGATATTTAATTTTTTTTTTAATATTCTGGGCTCAAAATGGTCGGTCCCCTATAAAGTTTTAAGTAGTGGGATGATGAGAACATTCACAATAAAATTTCCAATCAGTACTTAGAACCATACAATGATTAAAACATTATTATTATAGTCACATCAAAAGTGGGATGATAGTAAGTACCAACTTACCTTACTTATAATACTGCAATTTCGAAAAATTTACATGATTTCAAAAATACAAAAAATCAACCCAATCATTATGAACAGGTTGATATTTTAAACACAGTTAGATTATATTATAATGGATTATCAATTATCAATTTTAATAGCAAAGATATAGCATGGGTCTAAGTATTAGACGGAAATATTAATGTGGCGGATGATCTAAAGCCCCAAATACACTACTAGCTTCGACAAAGTCCTGAAATGAACTGAATAGTGTAGTGAGACGCTTCGTGTTCAAACCTCGGATCGCATTGTCCTTTGACGCAAAAACCGGCAACGATATAGTATGAGATCCTGCATAAGAAATATATACCCTCATCAGTTATTTAATTGGGATAAAAAATAAATGGTAGAAAATATTTTCACTGGCACATTGCACATAGGTTGCCTAGTAATGCCTAGTATTGCCAACTGTGGGGTTGCCAGATATAGACAGTTAAATAATTATATTTATATATCCTCATCAGTCATTTAGTCATTTAAAATGTCAAATGAATGAATGCCTTTGATCAAGTTTTCCAAGATCATGGTTTCCTAGATTTTGTATGAAAAATGTGTTTGGCCGCAATTCAACTATTTGCAAGGTCTCACTGTGAACATTATCTATCATTTATTTCATAGCACTAATGAATAACAGATGAGGGTTTATATTTCTAATACCGGATCTTAGACCAATAGAAGATGAACGAGACGAGGTGAAGTTGCACGAAGCGAAGTTTGTGCCTACACTATCGTATTCGATTAACTCCGATCAACTTCGCGAGCAGTGTATAGGAGGTACAAAGAGAAGGGTTTACTCGAACTGACCGAGTGCAAACGCGTCCATAACCTTCGGAACATGCTCGTCGATGCCGATGATGTCGAGGACGCCCTCGTGGCTGCCGTCGGTGGTTTTAGCCCGATGGGACGCCAGAGACAGAACAATAAGCCTGAAATTTCATAAATTTAAGTGTTTAATTGTTGGAAAAAAGTTTTATTACTGGCAGAAATCGTCACATCAGGCGTTTCGCTTAGGCGACCATGCTTGGTTATATTTTTCGATTTATTTATCAAGTCTTTTTGTCTTCGTCCACGTGAAATCTAGGTTTTTACAAATGCTAATAAATAGTTCCGGTACCATTGATTTTTTGGGGTAAAAAGTAGCCAATGTTCTGCTCCAAGGTAATTTAATTTAAATCGAAGTAGTTTAGCCGTGAGATTGAACATAAAGACATACTTACTTTAGCATTTATAATTTGTATGCATTACATCTTAATAATTATACATAGACATTACGCGCACGTTGTTTGTCCTCAATGGACTCCTAAACTACCTACTTAAACAATTTTAATCAAATTTGCACACTATGTGTGTAATTTTTAATCCAACTTGAAAGATAGTGGTAAAGTACGGTACGGTACGTACGGATAATTACCAATAAAAAATACTCCATCTTATTTCTTTAGTTTCTGTGAACAGTTGTTAAAATATTATAAAATATAAGACGCCTTTTTTCTTTAATAATATTGAAAATTACTGATGCGACGGTTCGTGTCGTACTGACTCGAGAGAATGTATTGCTTTTTGAATTTTGTATTTGGAGCGGCTACGACACCGCCGTGTTCCGTTCCATTAATCTGTGACTGCCAAATTATACATCTTACGCGTGAATGATAGGAGTACCTATAAGTGAATGGTTGAAGAATACGACTGGCGAATGCACTTCTCTGTAACGGAAAAAGGACATAATTGACTTACTTGGCTTTGCTTACAGCTTTGGTCCTGTACCGCTCTAGGGCCCTCACAGGGCAGTGGTCGACTATCTCCTTGGATGGCGGCGGCGGCGTGCCATACCTGCCCCCGCAGGAGCGCCCGCCGCGCGCCTTGCGGTCCAGTTCCATGTAGCGCGTGGGCCGGTCTATCATGTTGATGAACACGTCGAAGTTCTGGTTGTTCTTTGCGGCCCATTCTATTGGCGCGTCGAGCTGGACCCGGCCTAAGTTAGCTTTCTGTATTGACAACAAAAGAAGTTTATTGTAATAGTAGGGGAGCCTAATAGTAGAGTAAAGTAGATGGTCCATTTCAGGTACCCCGTATCATTAAAATTTTAAAAATACAAGGATCTTATTAAAATTTATTAAAGTGAATAAATGTAACTAAGTAAAAAGAAATAAATAAAATTAAAACCCAAGTTTTTGAGTTATATAAAGATGGCGCCCATAAAGCAACTATGACATGACAATTGACAGCAAACGTCAAATCGATTACTACATTGAAAACGTCATCAATCCGCCATTATTATCCTTAATAGTGTTGCATTTCTTGGGAGATAATGAATATTATTTCGAAAGAATTAAAGTAAATTCGTAGATTTGTATAATCAAAAAAAGTTAAAAAAATAATTTGTTTTATTTCCGCTAGGGTACAATGACTGGACCTGGGCTCCATACAATTTTGGAACATCTCCTTTGTAGTTACTCGAGCGTCATGGGGATCGATTGCATTTGGTAGATTAAATTATAGGAAGAATAAATGGTTATTTTCTTTTTTCGCTTTTAGCGGTAGAAAAAAAAACTACAGTCTTTAAAAGCAATTTTTATTACTTTGGCTTACTGAAATATCTTACTTCCTTATTATTTCCTTCAAAATAAGTAAAAACTTAATCGCGCTCTTAACTCAAGAACTAAAATATAAGGGTTTTATTATGTAACTTTCAAACCCTCCCATTCCATTACGTTACGCAAATCGTCAGATTTTCAAAAATAAAAAAAACTTTCTAAGAAACTACTTCTTTTGTTTACAAATTGGGATTGCACGTGTACACAGTTGTTGACCATGACTAATAAGTAGAAGTCATAGATTTAATCTTAACTTATCATATTCTTAGACAAACTTTCAAACTGTAAACATGGCTAGTAAAAGAAAATCACTCTGTATTGACGAAAATTTTACTAATACATTTTTTTCTCACCATTTAACAACAACTCTCTAAAACCATAAAATGTACAGTCCCTTTAGTATTGTTATACAGAGTATACCTATACACTATATTTAAAAATGGAAAATCACCAATGCTTACCCTTAAAACAAACTCAGCCTCCTCAATATTGCTGAAGTTACGCTCTATAGAGACCAGTTGTATGCCTTCCTCTGTGAACACAGCTAACTTTGCATTTTTCTCTCGCTTCAGCAGTTGCATTGCCAGAACAATAGCTGCAAAGGATTTAAGCCTATCATCATCATCATCCATCATCATCGTCATCGTCATCATCACATCATCATCATCGCAATCATCTTGAATCCATCATCAATTTTTCTATTGAGCTGTCATTGTGTCAACTCCTGTAGTTTGTCCTATGTAACACATATTGCAACAAAATAGATCATTGTCTTCATCATCAGTTTAACTTCACCAAAGTTGATGTGATGCATGGTTAACAAAAAGACACAAATATTACAAAACCTTTTGGCTTCAGTAACGATTATATCAATTATACAGTGCTCAACTGCTTAACAATAAAAAAATTTAAAATATCTTCAATGTACAAAATAAAATTGGACCTGTTACAGTTTTATACAGTATTAAGGGACCCGGTCAAGCTTCACTTTTGCAGTTCATCCCTAACCCTACCTACCCTACACCTCTACCCTAAAAAAACTCTCTGTAAGAACCAACGCAACGAACCAACGCAAGCTTCTAGGAAGTCTTATTATAGTGTTAATGATTGTATAAATGATTGCAACCCTCGTAACTTTAATTTTAAGTTTTCGACTATTATTACCACCATTAGATTAAATTAAATTAATATATTTAAGTCAGGATTATTAATGAAAAGTCAGGATTAATTAATAATCCTGACTTTTCAAAAGCGCTTGTAAACTAAGCTTAATTAAAATAAATGAAATTTGAACCATCTTCAAACTTCAAGGAGTATTCTAAAATAAAAAATTAGCTAAATCGGTTCAGCTATTCTAGAGATTTGCGCTTAGGAAGATTTAAGATTAATTTTCATATTATAGAAAAATAGATAGGTTTTAGATAGTCTAGATGCTTACCAGCATGTCCAGGGGTCACACTCTTGTTGTAAAAGCATTCTGCATATAAATGTTTCTTGCTGGCCTCTGGTTTCTCTCCTTCAGTGTTACTTCCAGCCGCACCAGATGTGGATTGACTGCTTGCTGTTGCTGCCTTCTTGGGTTTCTTGGCAACTGAGTAGCTTTTACAGAAATGCCGGCCTACGAAAAGTGTTATAATATATTTACTTTAACTATTCAGATTTTCTGATGAGAATGAGAAGGTCAAGGCAGCCATTTTGAAGATTTTTTTGGTGTTATATCATTATATTAACGAGATGAAATTGTATTTAACTTAGGAGGTCTAAATTGAAAGCACAAATATAAAAAACTGTGTTTTTTTTTTATTATGTACCTTGGGCATTGGACTTATCAGCCGCCCATGGTATAAAAATATAAGGTTAGTATTTTATGTACAATTTGAGTTATAGTCAATTGTATATAAGTAGTCGTCGTCATCGTCATCGTCATCAACCCATATTCGGCTCACTGCTGAGCTCGAGTCTCCTCTCAGAATGAGAGGGGTTAGGCCAATAGTCCACCACGCTGGCCCAATGCGGATTGGCAGACTTCACACACGTAGAGAATTAAGATAATTCTCTAGTATGCAGGTTTCCTCACGATGTTTCCCTTCACCGATTTAGACATGTGTAGTAATATTTAATTTCTTAAAATGCACACAACTGAAAAGTTGGAGGTGCATGCCTCGGACCGGATTCGAACCCACACCCTCCGGAATCGGAGGCAGAGGTCATATCCACTGGGCTATCACAGCTCTTTATATAAGTAGTATTAATATAATTTTAAAAGTTGTGTGTGATACAAGAGGTGACGTATAACATCTGAACCTGTTTATTTTACCAAATATCTGTTTCTATGAGATGTGTTCTAGCTATATGCTTACCCTTAAACATATGGTGCCTCATGTCCAATGTGATAAGATAGCGGACATTAGTTGGTGGTGTGAGGAGCCACGTGTGGTCAATCAACTTGTTGAGAGTGGCAATAACTTCTGGGTTAGGCGGTTGGTCGATACCTGCACGAGATTACATGGAATTAGCATTGTTATATTATCAACATTCATTATCAGTCCGTCCAGCCTCTTTATAGGAATATGGGGCTAAGAACATTCTTCACCAATGATGGAAGTTGGTGATGTGACAACGATGTGACAAAGGCACGATAAGCAGTCCTGGTAATAGGTGACTCAAATCAAATTTCGCATAGTACATGGCTCCAATAATTAATAAAATTAATAAAATAATTTATTTAATAATAATAATTAATAAAAATTAATAAGAATAAGATAAATAAAAGTTAAGGATTTCTTTAAAAATCATGTATTTTTCAAATTTTCCAAACGTCAAAACCGCTGTCGTTCATTTTGTGACGTCACATTGTTACTTGATGTATTAAACGTCTTACGTCAAACTAATTGTTAACTAATATTTTTGTAAAACGCTCCGTTTGTAAGGAATTTGTTACAGTTGAAACATCCATCATACATGACAAACATCATGGTGGACAGGCGTTTTGGCTCGTATAATCAAAAACATATTTAAAAACAAAAAAAAGTTTGTAATTATGACTCAAAAAAAATATATTTTTTTTTAAATCAAAAAAATTATAATGAACTATTTAAGAAAAAGTGTCAACTAGCCTATTATGATTAACATCTGATAGTAGTCATTAAAGACGTAACATGTTCACAATATGCCCGCCAACCAGCATCAGTTTAAGAGTTTTAGTTAAATCAGAACAGATAGTGTTGCCAAAACAAAATACAAACATGCAACAAATAATGTTTTAAGTAATATTTAATTTTATTCTAGACGTAATTTAACAGAGAATTAATTAATATATGTAAATAATTAATTGTTATATGTATATTAGTAAATGGCAGACAACTACTATTTCTACTTTTTTTTTGTGTAATTCTGTGGCTACTTATGAGACCTCAGCGGCGTTCGTTATGACATCGTCAGTATCGTAAAAGAAGTACTATTTCTACACCTGCCTTCCGAACCGTGGAGACTTCACAAATGGTCAAGCTTGAGGTTTCAAATGTGCTATTGAACTAAATGAACTACTTGAAATAAATGAATTTTGATTTTGAAAAGTGCTACTACAAACCCCAGTTTTTCAATTCCTTTGGATGGCGCCTGGTCACAGTCCACTCCCAGCGCTCAGTCTTCGTGTCGAAAATCTGTCGAGCGCGGCGTCGCGTTTGCTTGTCCTGGGCCACTTTGGCTTTCGCATAGCTCATTGGCCTGAGACAAAAACAGACAGGAATGTGTATCAAATTTAATACAATTTGGTAGCTTATGACCCCATAAAGGCAAAATGTGGAGATCCATTTACTCAGCCATTTTTTAACATACTTATTTAAATTTTTAATACCTTGTTGGGTAGCTAATAAAGCACACTTGTTTTTACACTGCTCTTCTGATAAAGTTACTGGATAATTTTATGAAATAAATTTGCATTCAGTCATAGGATACAGAATACATTTTAAAATTTTTAGATTTTTTAAATCATGATTCAAAACATTTCGGTTTTTTTTTCACACCTTTTAGTTTTGTTTTGCTCCTATTAGTATGGCAAAAACTGAGTCATTGGTCAGTGGTGGGTCGTCAAAATAGGTTGATAATGATGACTCCCATTTTTATGTCTATGTGGCTGGGATCATTGGTTCCTGTGACTATGATATTATGAGCCATTCTTAAAGTACTAAATGTAAAAGTTTTCAAAATATTAGTTTGCTACTTTAATTTTACTTTAAAGACTAAGGATAAACTTAAAAGAAGTCTTAGTGGCCTTATTGTATTTTGTCTAATGTTTAATGTGTATTGTTGGCGAATTATAAAAAAAAAATTAGTCAACGGTCTTAAAATAGCATGATATATGTATTACAGAACAATCTTCACGCACTTGTCCCATTTATTTTATAATTCAATTCAACATTAATTAGATAACCTACTTTTTATGGTCTAATGCAACTAAGATGTGTGCAATGAAAATTCCTTACTTCAACCATTTGCCTAATTGAGATGAAATTACACATTAATTAAAGATTATTTAGGCGGGGAAAAGTAGAAACGCTTAATTTTTTCTTAGTATTTGTTAGTGAACAACTTAAAATCGAACATTTTGAAAATCCTTCAAGATCACAAATTTAGCTAGAATAACGAATTTTCGAATAAAATTATAACAAGTGTTAGCGCTTTTAATAAAAATAATAAAACAAAACATTGTAGTTCCTATATGTTTACCATACGACCAGGGGAAGAGTAATTGACAAAATATTGATCAATGGCAGCAGATTGTCCTAGTCCCATCTCTTTCGTCCCAACGCAATGAAAGAGAGAAACTATATTTCTGGTTGTACCACTATTGGTAGAAAGGAGATGGTCCAAAATTAAAATATATAAAAGAAAATATTTTGTTTTTAACTATTTTTGATTATACAATCTACGAATTTACTTTAATTCTTTCGAAATAATATTCATTCTCTCCAAAGAAATGCAACACTAACATATATAATGGCAGATTGCAGTAGTCGATTTAACGTTCGCTGTCAATTGTCATGTCATAGTTGCTTTAAGAGCGCCATCTTGATATATATAACTCAATAACGGTGTTTAATTTAAATTTTAATGATGATGAGAGATGTTCTAGGTCACATGTTAGCATTATGTGACGCTTTCTACCAACTCACTTTACAGTGATCTTTTATGCAACTAAAAGAGCTTTGTTCCAAAAAAATGTTCCTAGAGTTATTTTTACCTGCTATTCTTTTTGTAGTTGCAAAGAGTGATGTAAACTTCGATCGCAGTTACTTTCGACTTCTTGATGAGATCCTGGCTGCTCAGTTGCGCAATTAATATTGCAGATGTGTCCGAATCACTGGCAAGGAAGCCCATGTTGTGAATACGTTGGATGTGACTCAGTAGTTGGCTCAATGGTAACTCAGGCAGAACTGCGTTCCAGACCTAGAAAAAATATCAATACATATTTTATATTAGTCTATAAGCCTTCCTTGATAAATGAGCTATCTAAAAATAAAAGATTTATTCAAATCGGACCAGTAGTTCCTGAGATTAGCACGTTCAAACAAACAAACTCTTCAGTTTTATAATACTACTATAGATTAGACTTAATAAAGTTTATGAGATTGTAGGGGCAATAGGGATTGTAGAGGTACCAATTACCAATAGTAAGCCATGTTATTTGGGAGTGTCATAGGCTATATTCTATCCCCGTATTCCCACAGTAACGAGAAATACGCGGGTGAAACCGCGGGACGTCGGCTAGTTGAATATAAAAAAGCGAGTTATTAAGATTATAAAGCAATTCAAGTAACCAATGTGGAAATATGTTACTGAAGTGTTTACAGACAACAAAGTTATGTTAATCTAATCAATCAATATCTTGTTTGTGACTAATACAAATTTCCATTGTCATTTGAGCATTCTCCTTTTGCATAGAACTTGACAAGACTTTAGGACTTTAGTTCAACAATAATAATTGCTCCCAAGAAAACAAACACAGTCACAGACAATAGTTCCACAAGAGTCTCGGACAAGAAGCGACTATCTGCCCATGCCCATTGTCTGAGAACTATTATACCTAATAAAAATACTTATACTTATAATAAAAACATACAAAGTTTTAATATTTTTTTGGACTCTATAAGTGGACTTGTGAACACCCTTGAAGTTATGGGAAATACTCCCCAGCACCCTATATACGATACTGAAGTAATTTTTTTTCGGTTTTTCTTTATTTTTTGTGTCTGTCCATATTTTTGTAGAATGGGCATCATGCTGAAACTAATAAATGAATTCAAATGAAACTTGGCAAAATTTAAGACCATACAGACAAAGACGTGAAAATTAAATCTTATGATGGTGATACAGGGATTGAATGTTTGAATGGAAAGTCCCAAATTTTTTCAAAGGCTTTTTTTATAGATACTTTTGCAAAAATAAAAATAATGTCATACAAGATTTTCAAAATTCTTACCCCTAAAGGGTGAAAAAGGGGTTGAAAATTTTTCGATATAAATTGTTCATGATTTGATTTATATTTTTGTAATATGATTAGTGGATTATCTATACTTATAATAAATCTGTAAAGAGGTCAATTCTGTACATGAAATAAATTTCCAAAATAACTATCAGAGGGTGATTAGTGATCGATACTGATGCCAAAAATGCAATCAGTAAAATTTTTGTCTGTCTGTCTGTCTGTCTGTCTGTCTGTCTGTCTGTCTGTCTGTCTGTCTGTCTGTATGTTCTTTATAGAAACAAAAACTACTGGACGGATTTTAACGAAACTTGGTACAATTATTCAACATACTCCTGGGCAGGTTATAGTATACTTTTCATTACGCTACCATCAATAGGAGCAGAGCAGTGAAGAGAAATGTTGAGAAAACGGGAGAAGTTACTCAATTTATTAAGATTCCGTCGCGTGTACAGCCTTAATGGTTAAAGCTACATAGAAATCATGTATGACGGAAATGTTCTCCTTAAAATTATCTATAAAAACACACCAGCATATATATGTCTATCTTTTATGGTTGACTCACAAGAACACGTGTAACTCCCGATAGCTTAGCAGTTCGGAGCTTTCTAATTATATTTGTCTACTCTTATGTTTATAACACTCATCAGTCATCCCTAATAAGAAAGTTAACATTATTGCCTATTCAATAAAAAAAGAATCATAAAAATCGGTAAAGAAACACCAAAGTTATACATGAAATACGCTAAGCCATCGCGCGTGAATACTAATTCATGCTTTAAGGATTATTTTTGTGTAACGGTTGCCGCGCTCGATGTGACTCTCGGTGGGAGGAATAAATAAAGAAGTGCAGCCTTAATGAGTAGGGTAGGGGTAGGGGTAGGGTAGAGTAGGGGTAGGGTAGTGGTAGGGTAGGGGTAGGGTTGGGATAGGGTAGGGTAGGGGTAGGGTAGTGGTAGGGTAGGGGTAGGGTTGGGATAGGGTAGGGTAGGGGTAGGGTAGAGGTAGGTTAGGGTAGGGGTAGTTGAAAGTTTACAACGACTTTCACGCGGACGAAGTCGCGGGCGTCCGCTAGTTTATTACTATAAATAAAACATGCAAAAAAAAAAATAGAACTAGAAGTGGGTGAAATAGGGGTTGAAAGTTTACATCGAAGTCACAGGCGTCTGCTGGTTATAAATATAAATAAGACCAGTTTTACAGTCCTGTGGCTGCCGGCGAGGTTGCTAAGTGTTTTGGGTTACAAGCTTTTAGTCCCATCACTTATGAGAAGTAATTGCTGGCAACATGGACTGTGACACTTATTTTTTTTATTTTGAATTTTTTGTGTCTGTCAATATTTTTGTTGATTGGGCACCATGCTGAAGCTAATGAATGATTCAAATGAAACTTGGCAAAATTTAAGACCATAATACGAAGAATGTTATAGGATACTTTTTGATGCAAAAATTAAATCAGAAAAGGGTGATACGGGTATCGAAAGTTTGTCTGGCTGCCCACATGGACTGTGCCACCAGCCTTACATGAAGAATTAAAGTACATCATACTTCTTGTGAAGTCATCAGATGTCCCGGGACATGATCCAGAGTGAAATGATGTTGGATAATCATAGCAGCTGCATGCGCAGGATCTTCACAGTGACGCACATCTTCTACTTTTTGTATGTAGTCAAATATCTGCTTGGTACTCTCATCATTCCCGCATAATTGTTTTGCTCGCTTCAATCCGTGAATTACATACTTGATTACTGCATTTCTTGCTGGAAGTTACAATACTATTATTTATATCCTCAATATAAAAATTAATAATTATATGATGTGATTTTATATACAAACAAGTCACTCAACGTTAATGTAATAGTGAAGTAAACAATATATCATTCTTTAATTTAAATAGATATCTAATGCAATCAATTTCCAGGTAGTTAGGATTAATTAAAACTGCTTAAATATAAAAAAAAATACCACGATCATTTTCATCATATTTTGCGTGTGATTTACGTATCAAAGTTTTGTGTGAGCGGCCATGTCGAGCTCTGACTCTGGTTATTTCCTTTGCTAGCTCCATTGGTTCTTTGCGACTGTACCACTCATGGATCTGCCTGCACCAACCACGGCCATTTCCTACGTTAAAACATCTATTGTTTTTAATTAATCCATAACCAAAATATTTGTGCCATATAATATAATATAGTACAAAATCTTTCTTATGTAAAGTAAAAAACATGAAATTTTAACAAGTGCTATTTGTTGTGTTCTCTTCTAAGCCCAAACCAAAACCCAATCATAGCACTATCAATAAAACTTATTGTATCATGAGCTCTAATGATTAAGTCACTCAGCGGGCGATGGAAGGAGCTATGCTTGAAGTTTCTCTGTTTGATTGAATAAGGAATGAGGAGATCGGCAGACGTACCAAAGTCACTGACATTGTTCAGCGAGTCGTAAGCTGAAGTGGCAAAAGGCAGGCCAATGGACGTTGAAGTCCCAAGGTGCTGGAATGGTGAAAAACCCCACACCGGAAAGCACAGTTTTGGTCACTAGGTGGACCGAGGATATCAAGCGGGTGGCAAGGAGTTGCTGGATGCTGGCGGCTCGAGGCAGTTGTGCTTAGAGGTCCATACAAGAGGCCCATGTCCAGCTGTGAATGTCTATTGGCTGATAAGGTAAGGTACCATGAGCCCTAGAATGCATCCCATGAGACATCATAACACAAATATGGTTCTTTTCATCTTTCTGAAGAAGAAGAAGAATATGGTTCTCTTTCAATAAGTAGCGTGCACAAGGTTTTAAACTAGGGTAGCAGTATAAGTAAAAATTGGAAAATTCCTTGTCCAACTATGTATTCTGTGGTCCAACATAGGTTTGTATTGAGCCCTTAGGGTAGGCTGTGGTTTTTTGCATCTATGAAGTGCACACCACTGCTTTCAATGCAATGAGACAGAAGATAGAACAATAATTTTAATTCAGCTGCAATTGAATTGATTTGAATCACCTGCATCACTTTACATAATATCCCTTAAATTTTATTAATTCTTGTATTCCCCAGTACTTTAGTTTGCTAATAATAAATACAACTTAAATTCTTAATCAAAATACTTGGACCTTGCTCACGAGATTACCACCATGTGGAATGTTGAGTCAACTATTATTGTTCCAATGGTTGTTTCAGTCAATGGTCTTATAGAGAAAAGCTTCGACCTACATCTTAAGAAGCTTTCACTGAACTGTTGGATCAAGAATCTGATACAGAAGGAAGTGATTCTTGAGGCGGCGCGTATTGTGAGGAGGTTCCTCACACTGGAGCCCTGACCACTGGTTGCTTGGGCACTCAAATGTCCCGCACTGGGAGGGTTTATTTTTTTATAAATTTTTAATAGTGTTATGTATTATATTTTTATATTAAAATTGTTAAAAATTTTTAAAAAAAGATAAATAAATAGATGATTAAAAAAAATACTTTTAACTTATAACTTCACTTAACTGTTGTATCAAGACACAGAATGCAGGCACATATTGTGAGGAGGTTCCTCACTCTGGAGCCCTGACCATCAGTTGCTTGGGTACTCAAATGTTCCACAGCATGGCTTAATTTTTTTCATAAATTTTTAATAGTGTTTTGTACTATATTTTGTATTAATAACATTGTTAAATATTAAAAAAAGGAAAAATAAATAAATGATAAATACAACTTACCAATCTGCAACAGCCTGGTGAATTTGTTGAACATCATCAGTTCCTCAGGAGTATTACAAATTTCTACAGCTGCTTTGTAACATGCTTCCTTTATTGTATCAGTACCCACAGAAATAAATTTTGCTAAAGCAAAAGCCAGGGTCTCAAATCTGGTGTACCAACCATCCTTATATGCCTGCAAATAAATTTCAATCATATTATTTCACGCCCTATTTCACCACTTTAGGGGTTGAATTTAAAAATTATATTTCGTATTTTTTTAATGATTTATGTCCATGCAATAGACCCGGCATAAGTAAAATCTCAAATTGCAAATAAAATGTACAGAGTTCAACCAGTCTTATTATAAGTATAGATATTGATTTACTTATAACAAAATAGGAACATACTACTGCCCTACTATGTCTATTTTTTACAAACTAGAAAAAAAGGTAGGAAATGCATTTGATATCATAATTTATTTATTTTAAATTATGTACTGTTTGTTTATAAAAATTTAATAATAATAAAAATATATTAACTATATAATATAATATATAATATAATACTAAATACTAATACTATAATACTAATTGTTTAAAGCTTTACTTAACAATTTTATTTTTATTAATTTCAAAAGTTAATTATAATTATTATTAGGTGTGAAATGACTAGTGACTTAAACCCTCATTTTTATTTTTTTTGTTGGTAAACAGTACTCATTAAGAAAGGCTGTAGTATAAGTCTATTGTCACTTCAGTCCCGTTGTGACTACAATCCATGCAACTGGGTCGAAATATCGACATTAAAAATCTCGTTGTTTTATTGTGGTATGTACCCATTTAAATAATTTTCATATTGTCACTTTGTCAACAATCGCCAAAATTACGTATTTTATTTTTCCTGAAAAATTAGCTTTTTGCTATTACAATTTTATTCTCTGGGAACGGCAATGTAGGTAAAGCATAAATGTAGTAAAGTAGGTAATTGATGTAAATATTCTCAGTTATGCTATCAAATTTAGATTAAGTGCATATTAGATGTTATTAGTATAGTATTCAATTCACATCTACCTTCACAATGATGTTCACAATTTCAAGATTGTTTGGTTCATTTATTAGTCCAGCATCAATGGCTGTTAGCTTTTCCGGAAGGAAGTATTTATGAGTTTCCCAGCATCCAGGGTAGTACTTTGGCAGTTCATTGCCTGTATGAAGATATCTGGTGACGCGCTTTCGTATTGTCGGATTGAGGGTCGACGGCGACGTCATCTTTACGATATATGTCGTTCGCCGGCACTAAATAATATTCTGGCGACAGAAAAATCATTATTGTATCCATGCAATGTAAATCGAATATAATTTGAACGTCGTCGTAGGGTATACAAATTTAAGTGTACAGAGAACATTAAATGTAAGATAATTGTATGAATAAGTTATTATCGGAACTCGAGCGAAACATGTGCTATAATTATTGAGGATGTGGCCAGAAAAAAATGGACAATGGAGGCAGACAATGATTTCAAGAAAATACTTTTGAACGAATTAATTAACGCAAATTTTTCGAAAGTTATAGAAGAATCCGTAATGTACAAAAAGATTTTAAATAATATATTCGTAGAAATTAATTTACCTTGTTCGTTTTCAAATCTAAATTCAACAAATCTTTAATTCAACTCAACATACAAGTTTCAACAATATTTGACAATGACAAATGAAATGAAAATGAAGCACAGATAATGAAGTTAGTTTTAGTTACAGAGTACAAACTGGTACAAACCATTACAAACTACAGCAAAGAATAAATTACTCCAAGGACAACAGTCACAAACGGCAGAATTTTGTATTCCACTCAAATTCACCAATAAAATTGTCTGTGTTATTTGTCGTTTTTGAGGGGATGAGATTGAACAAGGGGCCGAAGCTTCGGTACAAAAATACTATACATACTGCGATGCGGCTGCCGGCTAACCACTCCGGTTGTTTTGAGAGTTGCGGCCAAATTGTATTCTATGGCTGCGGCCCGACTGAGACCGACGACTCTACACACTACGCGGATAGCGCCAGTTTGTCCGCCATTGACGGTGAAGCTGTTTATCGACGCTAGCGCATTAACTATGGATTTCGATACAGAAAAAAATATTTTTCTGATTCTTGTACTTTATGTAACGCGAGTAAATATAATAAATAGCTGCTACTTCTTTGACGTCTATCTTGAAAATGAGTCGACCCAACCGCAAACCATGACGGTTTCTAACCGCACTTTCCGGTTAGGGTTGCAGCTCTCCGTCACCTGGCAACCGCGTCCTGCGGTCAGCCGGCACGACTAGCCGCATTATGGCTAACCGGATAGTGCGTTGGTACCGAGTTAAATGGGCATGTCCCAATTTTTTATAGAGGCTGGGCTTTTATTTCCGAGTGTCAACTAATAATTAATAGAGGCCCATTTTTGGACATGTCCTATATGTATGTATATGTATGTAGTGTATGGACACAGAATATATTTAATGGTGTTAAATATTTTCGATGTGTGAGTTTACCTCGTCCCCCTCAAAAGACGACAGACTTTTTTTGGTAAATTTGGGTGCAAAACAGTTCCATAGTCTAAAATTTTAAGTAGTCAAAGGTATAAAATTTAAACCAAACAAAATATACTCCAAGAAGGTAGAGATTGTTGAATATCTGTAGATTATATTCTTTTCTCTTTCTTTGTTGGTTTATTTTTTCTAATGATCTGTAGTGCAAAATATACAATGTACTTTAATCTATGGTGAAAACCTCAAAGAGTATAATAAGTATATGGGAAAAGAGAGCCCTCTTGAAGATTTTCTGTGGCTTAAATTGAAGCGCCAACTGCGGTTTGGAGTAAACTTTTAGGTACTACTAAAACAGCGGCAATTTTATTTAAATGGAGATTTTTAATCGAGGTTTAATAAAACTCAAAAAATATTTAAAAAAAACGAATTGAGAAAAACAAAAAAAAAATATATTGTGATGTAATCCATTCCCCACCCGGGCTCGAACCCATGACTATTCCTAATCCTAATCCTAATCATATGTAAATTTGTTAGAATCCGTTCGACCATGTTCACCACTGGACCAAATGACAGTTCTTGGCAATGTTGAAATTAATATACGCTTACTTTGTTTTACCCAATAACTTACAATCGCAAGCAACACAATTTAATTCATGATCATACTGTAAAAACTGTTTAAGTAATATTCACGGGCAATCGGACAAAACTGAGGAGTCAAAATATTTTTATTTAAAAAAATAATTGCAGAATAAATATAGAAAAGTATATGAAGTCGTAACTATTTTGCAGACATTATTTGCTATCAAACGCATTAAGGACTGGAAAATGGCTTGGAAGAAAAACGCCACTGCTCTATGTTTTGCCTCCCCATGAATATCACATACTATAAATATTTTGTTCCCGGATTTAATATAAAGATTATTATATCATCTTAGCCAAACACTCTATGTTAACTTATGCGTCTCATATTTTATTAAATGAAGAAGTTTGATTTGCAAAACGATTTAAATATATATTTCATGTAGTGGTCTATGAGATTATTACAAAGTTACTATTTTTTTCATTATCGTTAAAATTATTAAATATTACGAAATGGGCACACTAAGATTAGCGATGGAATTACTGCCATCTGTTGAGATATTTTTACCAACTTAGTCGAAAAGTTGTTTCACTACTAGATCTAGATGGCCTGTAAGTCAACAAATTGCTCAGAATGTATGGAACTGTCCCCCCCCTGGAAAACCTTCATTTGTGGTCTGTGGTGAAAACTGCAAATGTTTTTGTTTCGCCGTTTGTGTAAAATTAAATAAAATGGTGAAACCCAAAAGAATAAAATCTTCGAAAAAAAAAAGAAATCACGCTTCGCATAATGAAAAGCCCGCCAGTTCAATTCAAAAATCGCAGCGATTATTGCTTACTCCATCAAAACCTCGTCGCAAAACGAGCCGGCCTTTGCCCAAAAGCAAAGCCCTGGAATCTTTATCTGGAAAAAAACCCATGCCGTCCTTATCGGAATTGGAAAAAATGTACGAAGAAACAGATAGTGAAGAAGAGGAGGCGAAAGGTGATAATACAGGTAATGCAGCCGCAGACCAACACAATTCTTCTAGTTTTGTAGTGCCTTTATCACCAACAACTGCTAAGAAATATGCTGATGAAGTACTGAAAATTCTAGATGGTAATGAAGAACCGCCCCCCATTATACCAATGAAAAAATACAAGAAATCTGGTGTACCTTATATAGTTAACTGTACAGCGCGCCCTAGGATACCTGAAAATAAAAATATATGCAATTTATTTAAAGGTGATGATTATGGCATTACTAGCAAAACTAATGATTTCAGCATTGACAGTACTTCCATTGACAGCTCAGGATTCAGTTATAATTGCAATGGACCTCAATTCTCAAAGTCGATTTTCAATGCTCAAGCAAATGAAATTGCATCGAGACTCCTATCTCCAAGCAACAATCCAATTAATGGCTCTGACAGTGATAATACAGAAGGTTATGAAATGAATACTGCTGATGGATTGGATGGATTTTCACCTCAGCCAAGCACTTCTAACGATAGTGAAATTATTCAAAGCAATGATCAAAAATTTAATGAATGCTTTAATCAGAGAAATAAAATCAAAGAAACTGTTGTTTTAAAAGAGCATAGCTTATTTGTTTTAGATGTAGAAAACAATACTGCTGAGCTGCAAGTTATATCAAAGCCTCAATGTAATATACAGACACATGGCATAGTAGATAAATTACTGCAGACAAACAATGACACATCATGTGACTTTCATGATATAGAAATTGTTGAACAACCTTGTGAAACTATAGTTATCGATGATGATGATGATAGCATTCATGCAAATACTAGACTTCAGACTATCTCAATAGATGATGATTGTGAAATAATTGGTGTAAATAAAATAAATGAAAAAAAACATGCTAAATTAACAAAGAACACAAATAATATACCAAAGATGGTTGAAGATTATCATAACCCTTTTGATCCACATGTAATTGATGCAATAGATTTAACCAGTGTCAATTACGAAGATATGCTTTCTGAAAATCTGTCTTTAATCAATAAATATAGTAAGCTTAATACATTAAATACTGTCAATTTAGTAAAGGCTGATGTAATAGCTACTTGTTCTAAGGCTAATACAAACACATATGAAAATGTGAATACTATTGAAAGTCAAGTTAACCAAAATAATGCACATCAAAGTACAAATCTATCTACCACAAATACTGTAAAGGCTAATGTAGTAGCTACATGTTCTAAGAAAAATAAAAACACAAATAAAAATGTGAATACCATTCAATGTCAAGTTAACCTAAATAATGCACCTCAAACTACAAATCAATCTATAGAACTACAAAACTATGTACAAACCTATCTAGATTATCCTGATCACCTAGATAATATTCTCACAGATTTTTTTAGCCATTTAAAGGAGAGTAATAATTCATTCTCAACTCAAAAAACTAATTTGTCTAGCCATGAAAAGATTATGCCTAACATTTCTCTAAATAATGATTTAAATAGTCCTCAAAGTAAAAATAGTTTATCTGAAAATTTAATCTCTCAACATGCACTAGGCACCTGCCCAATTTGTTTGGATGACTTGTCTAGGGACACTGTGGGATCAACCAATTGTGGCCATCTATTCTGCTTGCCCTGTATAACTGCAGCATTGAAAACTAAACCTAAACGGTGTCCTTCATGTAGAAAGAAATTGACTGGTAAAGGATATCATCAGATTTTCTTGTAGATTGTCTTAATGAACATGTATTAGTTCCTAATATTAAAAGTATCAACAGCATTATAAACTAATGGATGTCCACTGCTGGAAAAAGGCACCTTGCAAGGACTTCCAAATGCAAAAATCTTTGCCATATGTATTCAACAGCTGCCTGTTAGTTGCTTGGTATCATTGGTTCATAGTGGGTGGTTAGCTTATTGTTACTTGATCTTTGTGACTATTTGAGCGACTTGTATGACTTTTTGTCCTGCAAATCTTTTAATTTCTAATCAGCATAAAGCGTTAATCATCAATTATGAGCCTCAAATGCTTGTTAGATTTGGAGCTGGACTCAAATCTGTGAGGTTCTACTACTTTTATTGAAGAGCCACTTTCTTTAAAGGTAATTAATTGAGTCATATTTCATTCTGTATAAAATACTTGTAAGTTGCATTTTGCAAGACTTATAATTTGCAGTTTCTAAATATTCTTAAAAAAAATTAATAATAATATTATTTTAGTGTTTTGTGTAAAGTGTACTGTGTAGTATTTATTGTATATTAAAAGAAATCCTGTAATATAACAAATGTAACTTTTCATAAAGAAATAATTATTATTCTTTTTATTTTAAATATGTAGGTAATTTAACAAAGCCATAGTATTCTGTATTAATATAATTAAAGAGTTAACGTTTGTGAGATTGTAGGCATAGATGTAAATATGTGTAGGGGATAATCTCTCTACTGACCTCTCTCTCTATTCTTAAACCAAGAAAAAGTTATTATTACACATAGTCATAGCTAAGTCATAAATTTTATCCCTGTATTCCTACGGGAATAGGTGCATACTACCACCTACCAGCATATTGGTGAAACCACAGGGAATATTGATGAAACTGCTAGTAGCTAACAATAATTTAATTAATACAATAAAATGTTATGGTATTAGATTAGGGTTCACATTAATCCATCAAATTGTACATTACCAACTGAAATGTAAATTAAGGCATTGTTCAAGCATTTCAAATTTAATTTTGAAATTCAATGTTATGGTTGAACATTGAGATTGGATCTTCTGTGACTATATTTTTTGTTTTTGTCTATGTGGGTGGCTCTTCTATAAGTTTTTGTTAGTGTTGGTCAAAAAGTGAAAGTTTGTTGGGTTATTGGCCTTGGGAGATCGCAGATAACAAAAGTCCAGATCTGTTCTCGATGTTGGATCAATTGCTTTGAGAGTTGGCACTTAACAAAAATTCAAGGCCCTCAGTTTGTTCTCAATATTGGATTATTGGCTTTGGGAGATTGCAGGTTATAAAAGTCCAGACCCTCAATCTGTTTTTGATGTCTGGCAACGGTGGCCATGGCATTTCAAACCTTCCAAAGCCGCCATGATCTAAACTCTCATCTTTAGCATAAGTTGATTAACTAAGTTTTTATAAAATTACGAAAGTATGGCCTTCAAAAGCTCTTTTTCTATAATGAATCCAAGTCCCATTGATTTATGTTTTTTTTTTGTTTAGCTTTGATTTTTATTATTTTGTCTAAGATTGCTGCATAAAATTTATTGTAGGTATATTTAAAGTGTAAGTTAGCATAAGAAAAGTAACCAAAATGTAACTAAGTAGACTCTAGCCATTGACCTCTTATAATATAAGGACGCACAATCATGTAGAAAATTGCACTTAAAAACTGGCCAATTTTGCTTTGACAGTTTTAGAATTATTGGTAAAGAAAATTATACCTAAAGGCCTTTAATATAGTCCAATATTCAATAAAGTCCTAAATTAAGAACAAATTCAACCTTAACGATTGAGTTTAAGGTTGAATTTGCAAATGCGACTACTTGAATTGAGTACTAAGAAGTTGTGTTTGGCACTCATTGAGTGGGGACATTTTTTGGTCGCTGATGGTGCATCCACTTTTTAGTAGGAGATTGATGGCTCTTACTTTAGATATTAAACTTGGAAACTGTAGAACAACCCTTGTCATGTCATGCTACATTATTGTTAAAGTTCTTGATTTTATTTATCCATGTACAACATACTCCAAAAAATACCTAAAGGTATTGAACTATCAACTAAGTATAGTTTATTATAAACGTTAAACTAGTTACCATTTCCTTTTTTTCTCTTTCTGTATAAGTATATCATATTTATAATAAATTGTGATTGTGATGATCGACAGTGGCGTGCATTTTATCCAAAGCAGGATCTTCGTATTTTTGGTCAGGTTATAGACCCAAAAATACACTTTCTACCCTGATTACATATTGAAGAAGCATTATTCCATTTAGTATAACTTCAAGATGTTGACAAGTCCACTTATAGGAGCCAAACTTTATTTTTTTTTATAAGTGAGTCTGTCGATATTGCAATTGGCATACAGCATTTCACTTCATGATACTTATCGATGAAGTCAGCTACTTCATGATTCTATTTTTATCACTGAATAAGTTTGGCTAGGTTATAGTATAATCTACGAATGTGATAAAAGAGACATGATTTATGATCTATTTACAAAAGAAATAATTTTTACTCAGAAAATATTCATTTTTAACCGACTTCCAAAAAGGAGGAGGTTCTACGTTCGGCTGTATGTATGTTTTTTTTTTTTTTTTTTTTTTTTTTTTATGTATGTCCAGCGATAATTCCGTCAATTATGGACCGATTTTAAAAATTCTTTTTTTGTTTTGTAGGGTTTACTTCCAGGGTGGTCCCATTTTTTTCATGTCAGGATCTGATGATGGCATCCTGGAGAAATTGAGGGGAACTTTCGAAAGTTGTAGAGACGGCTAGTACGTTTGTTAGTGTTTCCATAAGGTATTTTAAAGCACTACAACTTTATGAAGGTTTGGAGTTGGTCTGATGATGGAGCCGAAACATAGACGATGGAACTCATCAAGGATTTACAGCAGTCACCTTTTGTTTGGGCTTGATTAATTTGTATTGATGAGTACTTTCCACCTATATAGGTTGTGACTGTATTAAGGGTCTGGTGATGAAGACGAGGGACAGTGAAGAGAACTCCTCGACGGTTCACAGTAGCTACCTTGTGTTTGGACTTGATAAATTTGTATTGATGAGAACTTACCACCTAGATGGATTGTGACTGTATTAAGGGTCTGATGATGAAGACGAGGGACAGTGAAGAGAACTCCTCGACGGTTCACAGTAGCTACCTTGTGTTTGGACTTGATAAATTTGTATTGATGAGAACTTTCCACCTAGAAGGATTGTGACTGTATTAAGGGTCTGGTGATGAAGACGAGGGACAGTGAAGAGAACTCCTCGACGGTTCACAGTAGCTACCTTGTGTTTGGACTTGATAAATTTGTATTAATGAGAACTTTCCACCTAGATGGATTGTGACTGTATTAAGGGTCTGATGATGAAGACGAGGGACAGTGAAGAGAACTCCTCGACGGTTCGCAGTAGCTACCTTGTGTTTGGACTTGATCAATTTGTATTGATGAGAACTTTCCACCTAGATGGATTGCGAATGTATTAAGGGTCTGGTGATGAAGACGAAGCACAGTGAAGAGAACTCCTCGACGGCTCACAGTAGCTACCTTGTGTTTGGACTTGATAATTTTGTATTGATAAGAACTTTTCACTTAGATAGTTTGTGACTGTACAGACGCAGAGGGTATGCTAACACTAAAAATAAAAAAATAAAAATTTTAATAAAAAAAATTCAACCGACTTCCAACTCAAAAAATAACTTTAACTAAAAAGCAAAAAATAACATCCTACCTATGTGCTACCTTCTGATCAGTTTGAAGGCGGTGCCAAGCCAGTGTCGTGTTTTAATTAAAGCTGTTTCTGGAATAACCACAGAAATTTTGTAGTTTAAACGTATTTAATTAAAACATCACTGGCTTGGCACCGCCTTCAAACTGATCAGAAGGTAGCACATAGGTAGGATGTTATTTTTTGCTTTTTAGTTAAAGTTATTTTTTGAGTTGGAAGTCGGTTGAATTTTTTTTATTAAAATTTTTTAGAACACATGTTCCTTAGACATATTTAATTAATTTTTCTTAAAAAATATAACCCTAGTTATGGGAAAAACTCCCGAACACCCTGTATACCTTGGTTTAAAACCTTGTGCATGACACTGATGATCAATCCAAATCCTTTGATTTGAAAGAGTAGGTACCTACTCAAATGTGCTCTTTTACAATGAAAAATAAATCAGATTGTTGAAATTACATTGATTTATACTACTTAATAAATAAGATAATTTTTATATAGACTAGATATAGATGTGTGTGAATTAATAAATAACCTTTTAGTCTGAATTAGCAATCTATATTTAAGCGATGTAGAAACATAAATATATTAATATAATGTCTTGCTGTTCAGTGTGGATAATATAGGCCTCCTCCAATCAGCAAGTCCCACAGTTAGGCGGAAGTCATCTTTCCTTTTTGTTAGATATACTCATTGTCTCCTCCCATCTCTTCTTATTTTAACAATTAATTTCATTTCATCTCTTAGGTACCACAGCATTACCAGCTAATTCAGTTCCTGTGTTGCCGCATAACATAATATTATGACCTGTCCAATACTATTTCAAGTAGTCAGTTTGTTTATGTAATATGTATACTTTGGGTTTGTTCAATAAGTCGGTTGAGTTGATTCTGTAAATTAGTTTTATTCCCAACTGTCCTGACACTTAGCTGGTTTTTCTGTGGTTCTGTGTAAGTGTCCAACCAAGTCTTGTTTTTGTATAATATGATATAGGGGAGGACAGACCTAATGTAGATTCTTCCATCCAATGTTCGTATGTAAATCTTTGCTTTTCATTATTTCTTAAATTGACCAGTGTTTTCTCCACCCACTAGCAATCCTATTGTTCATACTCAAACTTATTTATATCCAGTACCTGTATTACTTAATTAGGTAGTATACCTTATAATAAATGTAGAAGTATTTCTATGCAAGATTTATTAATTAAAATAACAATAATTGATGATTATTTTTATTATTAAAGAAAGTTATAAAAAATTATTCTTTATTATTGCTTGAACTAGGTACACCATCTGATTGCAGGAGTTCTATTGATGCAGACAACTGTTCTAAGCTTTGTACCAGCTGAGCCATTTTATCTTTAGATGCTGAATTTTCGAAACTATCTTCAGTGGGCTTTTCTGCGTCACCATATAACCTAAAGTGAAGCCTAGCTAGATGTTCTTGCTGGTCCCTTATGTTTATCATTTGTTCCATGCTACAGCCAGTACCGAAAGCGCTTAATTTCCCAGTATGGAAATCATTGAGCAATTCTAACAAAGCTTTTTCCATGTGTTTAACATCTGGTGTTTCTTTGGGCATGTGTTTAGTTCTGGTATTGTTGGATCGCATATTGTAGTCTCTATGCAATCGCCTCTCGTTAACATACGACACCTTAGCAGAATCGTTGATACTATTATTACCAGTGCTAGTGAATGTGTGGGGGTTTTTAGATGTTAGACTGGCCGCCCCACTTGATATTTTATTGCTTGTAACTGGTGATGTAGCTGGCTGAGGAACTTTGGACTCTTCTTCTTCGCCTTCATTCTGCATTAGCTGTTGTGTTTCGTTGGCTTCCTCCAAATCCAAACTCATGTAGATCAATTATTTATTTTTAATGAATGTAGAACCAAACCTCTGCTAGTTTTGTAAATGTTTGGGAAATAATGTATCTTTAGTAAAACTTCCTTTAGAAAGATAAACTAATAATTTACAAAAGCTCTCACAAAAACGTAATGTTTATTTTCAATGTTTGTTAAATGTCAGTTCATCAGTTGTCACAAACGTCAAATGAAGGTGTTTGACCAAAGAATATACACTACTCCGAGGAGTGTTTGACTGTTTTGTCATTTTTTTTATAATGAGCTTTAAGGCTCTGGGTACTAGCCCTTTTGAGCCTGTTTGTTGGTGTTTTGTCAATGTTTTTTCCACGGATTATACATCAAATGCAATCTTTTGCTAACTTTATTTTTACAAGATCGTGTTTAATCTTAGACCAAAAACCTATGGACTTGTCTCGTACCCAAATTCACAAACAAAATGGTTAATGTTCAGTATTTTTAAATGTTAGCTTTCTGTAAGTTTTTGTGTTCTCCGTTGAAAACAAAAAATACTCGTGAAAGAATTATTTCGATATGTACGTTAATTAATTTCCGATGTATAGAATTTTAGAATGAGCGGTTTTCGAGATTTCGTGACAATGACCTTTCGCATTTATATATTTATGAAGACTAGCCGAACGACCGAACATTATTTTCCTCGTTTTGGCCACATTTTTCATCGGTGTTTTGCTCCTATAGGTCGTAGCGTGATGTTATGTAGCTTATAGCCTTTCTCGATAAACGGGCTTTTCAACACAAAAAGAATTTTTCAATTCTTACCGTTAGTTCGTCAGTAGGTAAGGCAGAAGTATGAAATCGCCTACAATAGGTGAGCAAATGTTGTGTGCTGACGTCACGTACAATATCGCGATCGTTAGCGGGAGTCGATATTTATGCGAACTTTGAATGCATGTAAAATCACAACTATTTGGTATTTTTAAATAAAACAAAAACTAGTGTATCTGTATTTATAAAATCTCTAATGTTACGAAGTTTCAAATGATTGTGCGTACCTATTAACATTATCCATTGTCTGTCGTTTTTTAGAGAGGGACCATTGAGGAAGATGTTGCTATTATCAGTCTCCCGGTATGTACCAGCAAACAAAAAGCTGATCAAAACATGCAACATCTTCTGCTGTTGTTTCCATTCTACTGGTATGATATGTCCAGTGTGGAAACTATCTGAAAGAAAAAAAAACTAGGAGAGAAGTACGTGATGCGTAAAATAGTTATTTATTGTTTAAAGAAAAAGTATTTTCGGGATATATTACATTTTGTAACTGATTTATTGCTTTTATTTGATGATGATTAATTATGACAGGTTTGTGACTAAGGGTTTATTTTCATATAATTACGCTAAATTGCTTGCCGGTACGTCTTTGCCGGCAGCAACGGATACGCCGTGCGTCCGCATCGAATTCGGTTGCGGACGCACAATGTTGCACTGTCTCGTACGAACGCCAGTTCGTCCCAGTGTTGTCAAACGTACGATTTAAATCGTATTTGTACGACTTTTTTGGTTCTTCTACGATGTACGATCGAGTAATCGAAATCGTACGCAAAAACGATCTTTTTTTTTATTCTTTACAAGTTAGCCCTTGACTACAATCTCATCTGATGGTAAGTGATGATGCAGTCTAAGATGGAAGCGGGCTAACTTTTTAGGAGGAGGATGAAAATCCACACCCCTTTCGGTTTCTATACGGCATCGTACCGGAACGCTAAATCGCTTGGCGGTACGTCTTTGCCGGTAGGGTGGTAACTAGCCACGGCTGAAGCCTCCCACCAGCCAAAAATGCTTTCAAATTGCAAAAATGCAGGCTTTTATTAATACGCACTGGCTTGGCACCGCCTTCAAAGTGCTCAGAAGGTAGCACATACGATGTTATTGTTCGCTTAGTTTATTTTTGTGATTTTGAAGTCGTTTGAATTTTTTTGGTAAAAAGATTTTATATAATAAATTAAATAATAAATAATTAATGTAAACATCACCTGTAGGTAATAAGGAAATCGTAACACAAGGCCCTTTAATTCAGGATTGTGTGGAGATATTCAGTTAAAATTAAAACCAACTCAAGTTTACAGTACCTTGAAGCATTTCAAGCATTCAGTCCATTGACTTAGTACTATATGGAGAGTGGTAGGCGTCCACTGATCCGCATCGTATGTATCGGACGCATCTTTTTCTCATTCACTTTTCATCCCAGAAAAATCCATGGTTCCCGCGGGATTTGTGTGAAACTGAATTCCACGCGGTCGAAGACGCGGGCGTCCGCTAGTTATAAATAAAAATAAAAAACCCAACGTGACCTAATTTTATCAACCCAACCACAATTCGATCGCATTGAAGTCGTGTTTGCTCGCGAAACTTTAAAAGGGAAAGATTACCAAAGATTACCTGCAACCAACACCAATTGTAACCCTTAACGTATGCTTAAAATTTGATTACCGTGGTAGTCGATAGCATGAAGTGCTTACATAAGGTTGAAGTGAGCGTAGCATGCAGAACGGCCACGGCAGTCGCTCCGTATCTTCGTTCCCGAACGCGCGGACGGTAACATTTCGCACGCATTCGCTAGCGAAATCAAAAGACAATGTAAATAATACAATTCTCTTTTATATATATCTATACCAATTAAATAACGCTTCAGTATACAAAATTGCAATTGCTTTTCATTAGGACTCCGTTGTACTGATATCGTAAACATAGAAAAATAAAATATTTAAGCGCGAAAACCGACGAAGCAAAATAAGTTGGTGTAAATACAAAATAAATTGAATTTGTAGAATTCCGAAGTAATTGTTTACTTACATTAGGTATCAAACAATAACAATACAATACTCTTTTATAGCAATACCAATTAAATAACGCTTCAGTTTAAAAAGTTGCAATTGCTATTCATTATGACTCCGTTTTACTGATATCGTAAACATAAAATATTAAATATCTAAGCGCGAAAACTGACAAAGAAAAATAAGTTCGTGTGAATACAAAATAAATTAAACTTCCAGAATTCCGAAGTAATTGTTTACATTCATTCATCAGGTATCAAACACAATTCGTTTGTTTGTGTGTTTTTCACATTATTTTTGGTGTGATCTTAAAAAGACAGATATTTATAGTCACTATTTTACTAAGACAATATTTTAATTTATTGATAAAATAACTCTTTTTCAATTATATTTTGTGTTTTTTTTTAATTTACTACATAAGACATTTATTTCTGGATGATCTATAAGAAGATGCCGCAGCAGTATGCACCTACTTATAGAAACACAGCAACAATGATTTACTTGTATTAAAGTCACATTAGAATTAAATAATATAAAATCTAAACGAACCATGATTCTTTGAGTTTTGTAACCATTCCAGCAATAAGCATGTGTTGATATAGAATACAAAGGAATAAACTGTATACTTTCACACGTAATATTTCAATGTTGCTTAAAATAAGGGACTATTATTGCTAGATAGTTCGGGCTGTAGACTTAAAAGTTTCTCGTTCTGATGTAATCGTACATATCTTTCGTAGTCTAGTAGTTCTACTCGTAATAATCGTTAATAAATAAAATTTATTTACTTTTAATATTTTAAATATCAATTTTTCAAAATAAAATTCAACAGTGAGAACATTTGTCGTAGCCTTGCGTAGCAGCGTCTACGAACGCGTAGCACTAACATTTCTATATTTAATACTCGTAATTTATTTGTAGTAATAAATACTATAATATGTATTGATGTTCAAACTTTTTTGATTATATTAACATAGTTTTTGATTTATTATTCTTATATCCTTCTATTATTTATTATTTTTATAATATTTAACGTCTACTTGGAGTTATATTAATGTATTTATATCCAAATAGCTTCTGTATCTACAACACTTATTAAAATTTGTATCATTATAATTCTATTTTAATAGGCAGGCCTCCTTTCTTATTTAAGAGTATGTGCTCGTATGACTTGTAGCTTTTATTACTTACTAGTTCAAACTCAACCTGTTGAACCACCCATAAATCTTTATCGTTTTACGATCGTTGGTTCAAGTCCAAATTTTTCATATGGGTAACTTCTCGATTAATAAAAAAAAATAAATAACCTATTTAACAGTGAAATTTTTACGTTTACTTCTAATATAAATCTATAAGCTTTTGCCTCTTATCGTCGGTTTATAATTATACAGATGTATTTTTTTTAAAGAATTTTTGCCATATTATCTTTTTTTTAATATGAGCAATATTTCCATTCCCCTCCAACTAGTCGGGAAAGACTGTGTTAGGAGTGGGTACGACATAGATCAACGGGGCGGGAATCGAACCACCACCCTTCGGTGATGAGTCCGACCGCTCTTGCCGTTGAGCTATTGAGGCTTACTTAAATTAATCGTTAATTAATTAATTTACAAGGTACAATTCGTAAGCTTGTTGAGCCTGTTGTAATAAAAATAACAAGGAATAATAATTTGATTTATTTTATTATTAAATAATAAACATTAATATAAAATCATTTCACTTTTTATTTAATTCCGCAAAGTCACGTCTGTTTTTATAATCAGAATCTAAATCAAATTCTATTACCAAAATAGCAATAATCTAATGTCTTCATTATTTTTGTGATTAACTGAGGACATAATCGACATGTAAAGTGTTTCCTGCATTGAGACTGGAGATGGAGAGACGAGTAGAAGACAAAAGAGCACCGCCCTTACAGGAGCAAGGTAAGTTAAGTTTAGCAAACCAAAAGTTTGATCCCATTTCATAACTCGAATAATAAAAGTGACAGTTTGTGTGTATGTGTCTTACTCTTTTACGCATCGATACCATGTGTGTTACTCTTTCACGCACCATACCGATTTTAAAATTGAGACAAATTATAAACTGGACTAACATAAAGGCTACTTTTTCAGAAAGTCAATTTCGATTTCGAATTCAGGCGTAATTTGTAAAAAAACAATGTCACGCGCGTTGACAAAATGTTAGTTTTTTTTTACACGCTTTATTTGTATTAGCTTCTCTTGTAAATCTTGGAATCTTAATTTGACCCACATCCCGTTTTTCTGATGACAATACATGACTAACTAAGGAACGTCATTACGGCAGCCTCCCTCATTTTATACAGTGATTACACCAAGGATATGATGATATATCACAAGGATATGCCCAATTTTAATTTAAAAATTTCGTTACAGAATTATTATATTTTTAATTAAACTGAATTTTAAATTACCTACACTGGTTATACTTAATATTGCCATTTACATGAAAATTCAACGTGCCCGGACCACAATGCTACACAGATTGGAAAAAACCTTCAACGTACTTTTGATTCCGATAACGAAGCATCCGCAGAAATCGATAATGTTCCAATGCAAAATCAAATAGGCTGCGTGGACTCAAGTGCTGTAAGATTCAAGCACTGATGCAATTTGCAAAGACGGATTTTTGCGAAGTGTAAAAAAAAATTTAATTAACATTGTTCACATTGAACTTTCACGAAGTAACACCTAATTCTATTCAATAAACCTTTTGCACTTAAAACTAAACTTAAACATAAATGGATAGCTCCCAACAACGAAGTTTTTAAAAGTTATAAGTGAAAATTCACACCGTCCATTTATTTGAATTAAAATAGTATGTAAAGAAAAGTGTACTTCAGAGTAGTTCTGCCACTCTAAAATTAAATTTTCATTTTACGTAAGTTTGCAATATTTTCTCGTTTTTTCTTACGAACTGAGAATGAACTAGTTACGTTTGGTTCAGTGTAAATGAAATCTAGGCTGCTTTGTTACTTTTTTGAAGAAATTCAGTATAATATAAAGCTTTAAATTTTGCTTTTCGCAACGATTGTTATCTACAACTATTCCATTTTGGGGAAATTGCCTATACACATCATCTATATAAATCACGATAACATCTTTGAGAGTACTTTGGGATCGGTAGGAATCGTAAAATAAATTCTTAGAAAGGAGATGTTCGAAATTGTGCCCATTTTTCAGAAAATTACATAAATGAAAAATTTACAAAAAAAGAACAAAATAATGCAGTTATTACATACTAGCGAACGCTCGCGACTGCGCAGGTTTACTGTTCTTACAAGCCCCGCAGGAACTATGGATTTATTGTTCAGTTTAGGGTAAAATGATTCAGAAAAGGGAATGCCCATCTCCGGCCCAGGCTTACCCTAACCATCCGACAATTTACTTCATCATCATCTCCATATAATTTTATACGAAGGATATACCTGGGTTCCATGGGCCGCAGTTGTATGGGCCGGTGGGCTTCTCCTTTATATTTATTATCATAATCAGTAGGTTTTGGCCTCTGTACGATCATTATAAGATGTAATAAACAATGACGATGACAAAATATTAAATAATTTGAAGGTTCTTCAAAAAGTTAATTATATATTTAAGGAAAATAAAAGATGAAGTAGATGAATATACTCTTAATATGAACTGTATAGTTAAAGAACCAAGAAAAATATTAAATTTTCCTACGTATCACGTTTGCAAGTATACATGTTTAAGTGGTCCTGTAGGATTTAGAATGGCTGTTACGGCTTTAACAATAACTGTCGTCTTTGATTGATGACGAGATAGATTTATTAGAAAATACCAAACGATATTAAACGTTTAAATGTTGGCAAAATATAATAATCTATTTACTAGTCATTAATCATATAGCCCAGTCAAATTAATACTTAAAATATATGTACTACATTAATTGAAATAAAGATGAAGACCGATCCGATTCAACAATACTCCACATTAAGAGATAATTGCGTAAAAAATAAATTCATACCCCCTATACATGTAGGGAAGGTAAAAACATTTATCAAGATTTTCTTTTACAACTTTATTGGCATTTTTAATTTACACCATTATCATCATCATTATCAATCCATATTCAGCTCACTTCTGAGCATATGTCCAACCAGTCCAGTTGGGCCAACAGCTGGCCCGATGCGGATTGGCAGACTTCACATAAGTACAGGTTTAAGAAAATTCTCGTGTATGTTTCCTCGCAATGTTTTTCCGTAACCGTTTGAGATACGTGATATTTAATTTATTAAAATGCACATAACTGAAGGAGGTGCATGAGACGTCATTTCCACTGGGCTGTCACGGCACGGCTATTTCAATTTATATACTCATGTAAAATTAGAGCTTTCTAGGAGTACCGCCATTAGACAGATGAATAGACGGAATTCACGTTTCCGCGGATTTGGTCTTTAAAAATTATGATGAGTCTGGAAACAATATTTTTCGATTCAGGAATTCGTTTGTAAAATATTGAGGTTTTAAAAGCTAACTATTAAATCGTCTAAAATGCGTTTACTCCGGGCAGTATTGGCATTATTGGTAGATAGACGCTCTTTAATGTTTTAAACACAGTCCCTAACCAACATATAAATCTTCCAAGAATTGGGTATCAAACAACGTCTTTCTTCCATCGTCCAAAGCTTAATTACTTGCTTTGGATATACACGATGAGGCGGCACGTTCATAGAGCGGCTTGTGGTATAAGGAAAAGTCAAAGACACAAGAGCGCGAGGCAGGTCACTTATACGCTGAACTGACCAAGTCTAAAAAGCTATGCATGGTTATCTCCACGAATAGAGATATATATATACTACGGGAGAAAATATGTCGACGGATTGCTCCACCAACCTAACTGGCTTGCCACCACTCCTAAATGACGACCACGGTCACTCTATCAAAAGTGTACCAACGAAGAACAAAACACTGAGATAATGTTCCTGGATCACCATACTTAAAATACGTAGCAAACCTGATACTAATTACTGCAGGACTTAAACCCAGAATCCTGTATTCCGAAGCCACGTAAGGTCACTAGTGTACCAACAAAGCAGTTATAACGAAGGTAAAAAGAACTTGTGTATTCGGAAAGCCAGGTCTATGGAATACCCCTGCAGACAAAGTTAAAGTCGTTTCTTTGGGGTTTACGTAATAACCCCAAAGAATCTACAACGACTAGAAGCGAGAATAGAAATTTAAAGCTAATATTTATTATAGACTTTAGGCGCCAACACTGAGCAGTATGTTTGAACAATTGATACCTACGTAATAATATAGAAAACGTGGTCTTGCTCTGCGCGATCTGATTTACATTTAAAGTATGTTGGGTTTTATTATCACACTAGCGAACGACTGTGACTTCGTCTACGTGAAAATCGACGTAAAGTTTCAACATCTATTTTATTTTTTTCTATATAATATGAACAATATATAATTAAAAATACTTTAACCCGTTTTTAACCCTTTAGGGGCAGAATTTAAAAAAAGTTGAATAACAATATTTTTAGTATTTCCCCCCTCACCAGTATAACTAATGTAACTTTTTAAAAATTAAGGACGTTCCATACAAATTTTCAACAATTATTTCACCACCTTTTGATTTTATTGTCGCGACATAAAGTACCATCGCGATATAAATGTGATATGAAAGAACAACTGATACCTACGTAATAATATACATATAGAAAGCGTGGTCTTGCTGTGCGCGATCTGATTCACATTTAAAGTAGGTTGGGTTTTATAATAGTTGCAGTTTGAAAAAGTGCTATGAGTAATATTATGATCTAAATATGTAATATTCTTGAAGACACTAAAAATAATCTGCTCGCAAAGCAGAATTACTTAAGGTTCCGACACCCTGTGACGATGGGAAAGAGCAACTTCAATGAAAGAGACTCGATGTACCTACTTATCGGTTGAGATTGAATATTAACAAAAATCGGTTCACAAAGAACTTTTGTAAGGTTCAAGAACAGCGCTCAGAACTTCTTTTTACGTTAAAGTGCACCTTTGTTTTTTGGTTAGTAAATAAATAAAATGAACAAAGAAGAAAAAAGTTAATAAAAAAAAACCCCTAAAATAAATCATCCGATATCAAAACACGGGAAATGTACTACACTAAAAAGTGAACAATAAGATAGTATGCGCTCTTAATATATTTGAAAGCAGCATAATGCTAATAATATAAGGTAGCCCACCACTCTCATTGGTGCAGAGTGGTGAATCTAAGCTCCAAATCTATTGTATAGGAAGGAAATCCTGGCTCTTAGTTATTAAATGATCAATGCAATTGGAGAAAAAGACATTAGGAAAACATATAATTTCTAATTCTAACTCCGTGCTGTGGCTCGGAACGTTAATTTTAATAAACTCGAGCTACGGTCGCCTTGAAGTTACTTGCGGTTCGAACTATAAATCAATTGTAGAGATAACGCCGTACACCGTTTACAGCCTTATCTTAATTCCGTTATGAATTGTCTAACGGTACTAATTAATCTATTGAAAACTAAGTCATTGGACAGTATCTTACTTAGAATTATACTTGATGTCTGCTCCTATTATCTTTCTCCGAACAATAGTTAGTTACTTCAATGATTAACTTTCATGTCAAAAATCTAGTCTTGCGCTGTAAGAAGTTGAATAAATTTTTGGTAACAACATGGTAACAACTCTATTACAACTTATACTTTCGTCTGACAAACTTTCAGTTTTTACTAAAAGACTTTGCCTCTTGACAGGCTCTAAGACCATACTTGTGTTAAGTACTCGTTTGTGAAGATATATACATTTACTTAAGACACATTAAGAAAGTGTAAGTAAATCATTTACTTAAGACTTAATACACACGGTATAAGCTACACATGTACGAGTATACCAGATACCTTTTCATATATTTTTTTAAGAATCATGAAAATAATTTTCTTTTAAAAAGAATGCGGGCGATATTAAAAACCTGGCTTCCTTTCTTGAAAACAAAGGTCCGGTCTAACAACGGGAACTCGGTTTCATCTCGTCCAAAGCAAAACGTTGTTTCATTTGAACTTCTCGATGAGTTGATATAATGAATTCTTGTTGCGTCTAATACTGATATTCAGATTGAAGAGTCCCGGTTGAAAAATGAAAATTGAAATTGTTATTTTTTATTTGCTGCTTTGGTAACCGTACCCGTATTATGGATATATGGATTTCGTATTAAATGAATAATGCAACACGCGATAACGGCTGTCTGACACGGCCAAGGGTGGGTACTAGGGGGCAGTCGCTCTGGGGATACATAACATTCGAACCACGCCAAATTACGTAAAAGGCTTTTATTAATTTTATACCTCAGAGTTTCTGTTAATATTGACTATACGAGTATAAAATAAAGTAGTGTCAGATATGCTATTTATAACTGAAATGACTGGACTTATTGTCTCACTATTACTCAAACAAATATTATAAAGAAAATGTCTCCTCATACATTTTGTATGGAATGGCTTTGTTGACGATATCTCTAGAACTTTTTCATTCATCATTATCAGACTATATTAGGCCTTCTAAAGGGACAGGCCTTCTGTCTTATAGTAAAGGAGGCAATACTTAATGGAATATAGACCTCAGTTACATAGCTTACATTATAGTAGCTAATCTCAGTGTGAACTGTGAGATACTCGTATCCGAATCAAACTTACTTGTTTTCTATTACCTGGTTTAATTTTTATTATCTATGTACAAAGTTTATCCAGAGATGTGGGTAAGTAAATAAAAAAAGGTGTTAATTTTCCAATTTTCTACCCATTTTTCGTGTCGTATGAACCTTCTAAATCAAATGAAATCAAATCATTTATTTGCTAGAACATGTTTAAATCTTGAAATTATTGAGCTACCAAGACATTCAATTAATATATAGTATGCAATTTTCTTTACAATTAAAATATTAATTCCAATAATTTATCCCAATAAAATATTCGTTTTCACGTCAAATTGTTAAAATAACAATTAGACGTGAGAACGAAGGTAAATGATGAAATAAATCGGTTAAATTATTCATAAGTTACCTGTAGTATCTAAACAAAACCAACACTATATATTTCGAATACATTAACAAAAAAGAATACATTAACAATGACAAAGTGATAAAATCCTCTAATCTGTCTACATTCGATCTGCTGCGAGTAGCAAACTTTTAATTTCTACAAACAAAACTTTAAAGTAAACTTTCTCATGTTCAGTACATATATGTATTAGGATTCCAATAGAAATTAATTAATTTTGAATCAAGTATTTATCAACGTCTAAAATTGTGTACCTAGGGTAACAACCCTGAGCCAGCAAATATCTCGGCGCGAGCAAACATTAGTGTTTTGTACACATTGACCCAAATTACCCCACTTTAGATGTAAATTAAACATAAAGACCGTTTGCACGTGTGTTTTATATTTGGAGGATTTTGTTGTCGTACGTGATTACTTTTATATTACCTTATTGCTCGTTTCGAATATTTTTACAATGTGGATGGTAAAAGTTACTATAACAATCACATTAATTGAAGAAAACAGTTTCATTGGTACTCCCATACTCTTATTCCATTTACACATTACCCGTGCTACAGACCAGAAGTTTAACTGCGCAATATTAACTGAACGGTATAACTGTTTAGTTAAACCGTCCGTGTGTAGAGACCGTCGCTTTTAACAGTTTGTCTAATGATTTTGATTAAAAATTGCTATTAGATAAAACTGTACAGTTAAAATTGTGCAGTTAAAGCTGAAGGTCTGTAGAGCCTCTTATTAACGCTATCATACCATTAATGGCGTCATTCTCATTATTTTGTTAAATTCACGTATTAAAAAACATTTTGATTAAATCTTATTCATAAAGAAATAATTTCATTTACTAACTACATATTATAAGAAATATAATAATTTGTATAATTTTTTTTCTAGCTTAATAAAAATTATGTGAGCTTCTTCCCTACCCCTACCCTACCCTACGCTTACCCTACCCCTACCCTACCACTACCCTACTCTACCACTACCCTTCCCCTACCCTACCCCTACCCAACAAACAAAAAGAAGCCTACTTCATTCTCCATCCTTCTAGCTATCTCCACTTAAAAAGTCACGTCAATTCGTCGCTCAAAGAAAGAGCAACAGACACACACACTTTCACATTTATAATATTGGTATGGATATCTGTTTACAATACACTCCAACAAATTAAATGTCTTAGAAGATAGGATGAAGATAAAGCCCTTATTCGTAGGTTCATCCGATTCCCGCATTTAAAGTTTTTCTCTCGCTGCGGTTTTTATGCCTTACTTGACAAGCCCGTATTTTATTCCAAATTTATGACCACTTTTATGATTCAGCTCTGTAGCCAAAAAAGATAAATAAAAATCAATGCAATACATAATATAATTTTGTCTATTAGTAGTAGAAGTACTACACAAAAGAATACAGACATAAAAGTAAAGTAAGTATTGTAAATACGACCGCCATAACCTAATCGGGTCTAGTCGGGTTAAAACTAAAAGCTACGATATTTGATGAAGCAGCCTGAGTTTTACGATATTTTTTGAGGACTTATAATTGGTTTGTTTGTTTGTTCGCTTTGTTGTGTGTTAAGCTTGTTCGTAACAGAAAAAAAAATACAGCTTCAAATGTTGACGTCCTCCGTGGCGCAGTGGTATGCGCGATGGATTTACTTGACGGAGGTCCTGGGTTCGATCCCTGGCTTGACCGATTGAGGTTTTCCCATTTGGTCCAGGTCCAGCTAGTGGGAGGCTTCGGCCGTGGCTAGTTACCACCCTACCGACAAAGACGTACCGCCAAGCGATTTAGCGATGTCATGTAGAAACCGAAAGGTGTGTGGATTTCATTCTTCTCCTAACAAGCTAGCCCGCTTCCATCTTAGATTGCATCATTACTTACCATCAGGTGAGATTGTAGTCAAGGGCTAACTTGTAGAAAATAAAAAAACCTACTCGTATTTCGCTGCTTTTTGGCTTAGAAGAGTGATCAAAAAATACTTTTCTTCAAGAAACATACATTTATTAAGCCAATTATTTAACCAGATCCTTATTTATACATCATATTATCATCTCTACTTATAAACAGAGGTAACCAAGGTTCCCTGGACTCTTTGCATTGACTGGTGGGCAATTCCCCTTTCATCTTTATACGTCAATCAGTTTTCGATATTTCGTGACCTTTCGCTTTTATTTAAATAGATTGTGTTATATAGTTTTCACATAAATACAAGTACAAAAGCCCGATATATAAACATTCATGTCATATAGTCAGGAGAATGGAGCCATGTCGAGCCCCAGTAGATACACATTCCATCCACAAGTCCCTTCCGTTCATTTCCTAGGCATTGTTCACGTTGATGATAGTAAAAATAGCATTACTTTTACTATTTCAATTTTATATTTTACTTACTACTGTTACTAGGGTACTATTAACATCTGATAGTGGTTGTTAATGAATTTGACATTATCACACTAAGCCCACCAACCCGCATTGGAGCAGCGTGGTGGGTCTAATAGCTCCTTATTTGGAAGGTCTTGGGCTTAAGCCATGAGGCACGTCGATTCTCTTTCTACAAACGCTAACGCTTCGAAAACTAACAAAATGTATGGGAATGACTGACCTGATCGACAACTTGATCACGTGAACTGTCGTTAATGAAATGTCATTCCTATATATTTTTGAATTTACGAATCGTTAGCGTTTGTAGAAAGAGAATCGACGTGCTACATGGCTACAGGTCTTGGACCTTTATTGGACCGTTAAAATAGGCTGATAATACTACTACTCTACTAGGTACTCTACTGGTTATTATAGATTTATTAGCTCTCTTAGTGGCAGATTTTTTTTGGGGAAATACTACCTACTGCCTATTTCTGCCGCCAAATGTGCTCTGATTTGAAATTAGTTACAGGCACTTAAGGCTTAACACTGATAAGAGCACCATGCACGGCATCATGGGGCATCATGGGGCATGCACCTCCAATTTTTTCAGTTGTGTGCATTTTAAGAAATAAAATATCACGTGTCTCAAAACGGTGAAGGAAAAACATCATGAGGAAACCTGCATACCAGAGAATTTTCATAATTCTCTGCGTGTGTGAAGTCTGCCAATCCGCATTGGGCCAGCGTGGTGGACTATTGGCGTAACCCCTCTTATTCTCAGAGGAGACTCGAGCTCAGCAGTGTGCCGAATATGGGTTGATAATGATGATGCTGACTTATAAGAGGGACCAAAGTTACGCAAAAAGCATTGCATAAGGTTTTTCTAACATAACTTGCGTTAAATTACTCTGTCGTAAACGATGTTTTTACCCTTGATATTGTAGCTTAACTGCTTGTTTTGGTAATAGGTGTTTAATTTTATTGACAAAATAATAAATCAAAATGTTTGTTATGTGCCCTTGATCTAGTTTAAATGAAAATATCGCATTCGAAAACACCTCTTTGTTAACTATTGGCCTTTGTATCGATCCGAGCTTTTGTCAGTTGTAAGGGATACTCGTGTAAATGGTATGTTGTATGTACGAATAATGATTAACTGGCTTTATATGCTTTCCATACAATATACGGAAGTGAAGATACTTAAAAGCAATTAGCATAAGCAAAGAACTCTTTGCTTATGCTTATGTAACTGTAAATGAAGATTTTGGTTTTGAATTTTACTTTTACATTCGAAGCCTTAATTATTCCATGGTAATAGGTACGAACTCTTAACACAGAATTTAGGACTAGTTGGATGAGATAAGGGAATATTGGTCATAGGTCAAGATGAGCACTGTGTGCCTAGTGGGAGTTTTCAATGTGTTCATACTCTTACTATTGCGTTAACGTAAACGCGAAGTTATATGGAATTAAAACAGTTGTGCAGTAGTGCCACTCGATGGCGCTGTTTCAATCCTTTAGAAATTCGCGTTTACGTTTACGCGATCGTCACAGTATCAAACTGCCACTAGGTCAGATGTCAAAGTAGGGATAAAAGTCTACCCACGAAATTAATATTGCTGAAACGTCAGCTTTAGGCTTGTTGTTTGATTCTGCCCATACGATTGATCGATTTGTACGTGGTGTTTGCGGAACAGCTGAAACCGAGTGGAATTAAAAGTCGCATAAAACCGTAGCTTAAAGAATCTAAAATATAAGGAAAATATAAAGCAATTACCCAGACATTTGCGCCAGACAATTTGTTAAAAAAATAATAAAATGAAAGTAATGGAAGCTTTTTGTTAATTGCTACTCGACGAAATAAAAATATTCTGAATAAAAAATAGGTCGCTAATGTAACGATAGCAATTTTTGTAATTGACTTCCGTTTCGCCAACCTTGAATCTTTTAGGAAATTACTTGAGATCAGGCGATATAGGTATTTAGGAAAAAAATGGAAAATGTAATTAAAAAGCTGGCATGTAAATTAACAGGAAAAAATCTCCACTCTGCTCCTGTATTTAGATGTACTGTATTATTTCGATACTGTATGAGTATATGTCCCGTTTATTATTACTGAATAACCTGAGAGTAATTTTTAGTAAAATGCCATTCATAAAAAGATGACGTCATGCGTGCATGCCAACTTATTTTTACAATAAATAAAGTATATTCTGGTCTATTAAGATTATTAAACAGTATTTTAGAAAAACGAACATTTTCTTTTGAAAAATGCAAGCATTCCATCAGTATTTTCTTATGACGTTGTCACGTTCAACTTTCGTCAGTAAACCGACTTTACAGACAACCGATTTTTTTTTCTGTATATTTATCAATCATTGGTGCCTAGCGAATATATTTGTTTCTTATTTCTCATATTCCATTTAGAATAATATTAGGTATATCCGAATGTTTATCATACGTATCTCCACCTTGAAGTTTAAAAATTAATGTATTTTAAGTGAACTTACATCCTTAGCATGAATAACAAAATACAACCACTTCCATTGCCTGAACCGAGAGAGCAAGTAACTTATTACAATTTACAGCTATGTGTTTCCTCTTTGGGCAATCAAATTCTTAATTTTAGCTCTTTATCTATAGTTATACTCTACTATACAGGATGCTCGGGAGTATTTCCCATAACTTCAAGGCCTTGACGAGTCCACTTATAGGAGCCGAATTGCATAGCTAATTTTTTTAACTAAAAAAATATTTCGTGTTTTCATACAAAGTAATTTTAACAATTCCGACTATCCATGTAACATACGTCTTTAGCTAAAATGAAAAGAATTTTTTTTTTTTTTCAATGACAAGGTATGATGATGACAGTACTAGACTACATTTTTGACGAGAGCAACGAGATAGTTGCAACTGGCACTGGCGCACTTGACTAGTTAGCTGTTTGGTCATATTTTTCGGTAAATAAGTTTCGCTTATTTTATGGGACACATTTTAGGATCTATTTACAAAAGAAATATTATTTACTCCGAAAATATTTATTTTAGAACGCATGTTCAATTGTTCATCTTAAACATATTTAATTAATTTTCCTTAAAGAATATAACCTTAGAGTTATGGGAAATACTCCTGAGCACCCAGTACACAAGGTATCTGATTTATTTGACACTTCTATTATGAACTGTTAAGATAATTATCTGTTCAGAATTTGATTATGTAGATGTGTGGGCATTGTCTAAGAATAAAAGGTTGACGATATGGGTAAAGATTGTCACACTCATTCCGTTTCATCGTATCCGCCGCGCTTGCTTAGTCTCGATTGCTTTTGTTCGTCGTATTTCACTCATAATTTGGTACTACACTTATCTTGACGGTAGTTGTTTTGATAAGATTTTTAATTAAAGCCAAAGAAATAATAATAAAGCAATTATAAAAGGATACTTTGATAACTACTACTATTGGCCTAACCCCTCTCTTTCTGAGAGGAGACTCGAGCTCAGCGGTGAGGCGAATATGGGTTGATAACGATTTTGATGAAATTGGAGACGATTGTGATTTCACTTCATTTATCCTGTCGTCACATTAAAAATTGTTAAAGTTCAGTGAAAATTTTAGATGAAAATGGATCACACGTATTGTCTATTTATGTGTGTTTGTATGTGTATACTGAAAACCTTAAGATAAACCCTAATATATTTACGAGTACCTATCTATCTCATTATCCAAGCATATTACTAAGAAAAGAGTAGGTAATCCATCTTAACGAATAAAAGAAGAAAGATTAATGTTTTAGTAATACGTACAATTTGTATGAGGCAGTGGGCACGCAAGGCTATACAAAATTTACAAAAGGGTCAATACGAAAGCAGCACAAGGTTGAAGTCCAGCCCCTGTAGCCAAGTGGCACGTCGATTCTCTTTCTACGATCGCAAACGCTTCGAAAACTAGAAAAATGTATGGGAATGATATTTGCTATCGACAGGTCACGTGATCAAGATCTGTCATTCCCATACAGGGGCAGGGCCTGTAGCCATGTGGTAAGTCGATTCTCTTTCTACAATCGCTAACGCTTCAAAAGTTAATAAATGTATGGGAATGATATTCATGGTCGACAGTTCACGTGATCAAGTTGTCGATTGGATCTGTCATTCCTATACATTTTATTAGTTTTCGAAGCGTTAGCGTTATCGACGTGCCACATGGCTAGAGCCCCAGTTCTATTAAGTCTGTAGAGTTTAGGCGATAAAAGGGCTATAAATCTCGCAACTATATTTATGATCTGGCAAGTTCTTTGATGATACTCCCATGATATGCGGGGGAAAAAGACTGCGCGGGTGTGAAATCGTGCGTGCAGCGAATTGAGGTGCATCAGTCGTAAATTTTCATTCATCGCTACATGTCCCCCGGCCCGCGCGGACCATCGAGTATTTTACGAACGCAGTTGCCAAGCTATACACGTCATATTCTAAAAAAGTTATTTCTTTTTTATTAAATGGAAAATTGCCACCAGACCATCTGATCTGAAGTGACAAGATGCAGTCTAAGATGGAACTTAGAAGAGGTACAAGTTTATCCTATTCATACCTCTGATGATTTTTACGTGGCAACGTACCGGATCGCTAAATCGCTTGGATGGAAACTAGCCAAGGCCGAAGCCTACCACCGGACCAGACCTGAGCCAATTTAGATCATATAAAATTCTAAACTGGTCCTGGGTATCGAACCTAGGACCTCTGTTGAGAAGTACAGCAAAGCACAGATCTGTAACTTGTACTCTTTTACTCTAGTTTACCATAAAAGTAATCAGTGTTTTATCTTATAGATGAAGGTTTCGGTCGCAGCTTGAAGAATAAACCAAAACATTTTCGCGTTGCGTGGGGAGCTTCATTGCCTGTCCTATCTGTGTCGATTCCTAAATTTGAATTTGGACCCTCTACGACAAAGGGTACAAATTTGCAACGGCTTAAGTTACTATATTACAAAGGAGATGGTCTTACTATATTACAATTCAGGTCCACTCTTGTACCCCATATCATTAAAATTTAAAAAATACAAGGTTTTTATTAAAATCCAAACAAGTGAATAAATCTAACTAAATAATAAGAAAGAAATGAAATTAAAACTCAAGTTTTTGAGTTATATCAAGATGGCGCCCTTAAAGCAACTATGACATGACAATTGACAGCAAACGTCAAAACGACTACTGCATTGAAAACGTCATCAATCCGCCATTATTACCTTTATTAGTGTTGCATTTCATGGGAGATAATAAATTATTCATTATTTCGAAAGAATTAAGGTAAATTTGTAGATTTGTATAATCAAAAATAGTCAAAAAAAATATTTTCTTTTATTTCCGCTCGGGTACAATGACTGATCCTGGGCTCCATTCAATTTTGGACCATCTCTTTTCTCTATTGTAGATTTTAACTAAACTAAAAAACTGAAGCTCTAGAAGAAGAAGAAGACACACGAGTTGTCGATCAGATACCAGACGACATACTCGAAAAATAATTCTTCTGTTTCAAATAATAAAGTTAAATTTAAATTGTCGTTTCAAATGAATGATCATGATCACACAGATATAAAACATGCGATTCGTTGTTTGAGGTCGGCTTAATAACTCATTAGTGTTGTACAGCTATTTAGTCGTTGTTTCACTGCAGATGACAGTTTTGCAGTAGTCTTGATGTACCATCACCTTTCCTACATTGTGAATATTCTGGGTAGATTGAGACTTTTATTAAAATGGGTCAGGGGCATGCTCTCTTCTATATTTGAGCAAATAGCTAAACGAGCAATCTTTATACAATGTACGCTCAATATAGCGCTTTGTACGTCTGGAAATAGCAATCAATATTGAGATTGCATACACTTTCTTGTTTCTTGTACTAGATGTACGAGGACGTACATTAAACTAGACGAAATGAATGTAATATTGTACGCTTGTTTATTAACCGCCTTTAGAAAATGACTATTAGAACCATAAGTAAATGATATGTATTATATACGCGTATTTACAACCGTATGTAAGTATACCTTATCAGCCGATAGACGTCCACTGCTGGACATAGGCCTCTTGCATAGACCTCCAAGCACAACGGTCTCGATCCGCCAGCGTCCAGCGGCTGCCTGCAACCCGTTTGATATCCTCGGTCCACCTAGTGAGGGGTTGATCAACACTGCGCTTTCCGGTGCGGTCCCCATTCCAGCACCTTGGGACCCCAACGTCCACCGGCTCTTCGAACTATGTGGCCTGCCCATTGCCACTTCTGCTTCGCGACTCGTTGAGCTATGTAAGTACAGTATTATAAATTAATGCTAAGGCTAGTACTTTTTCACTACTTATTCGACTTGGTTGGAGCTTTCGTTACTAAAATATTAAATATAAATCAATAGCCTACTACATACTATTGAAATATTTGTGCCAAAATTAAATTTAAAAAGATTGAGCACAGGCAAAACATATTATATTATAAAATGTATATTTCCAATTATCGCTGAAATAACATTAATGTTCAGGCGAGGTATTCCAAATTTTATGTCGCAAAACTGTTTAATAACAAAGTTCCCTCTGGGAATGAGTTAACAGTATCGACCACGTTTTCAGTCACGAACGTGCTATTTATGTGACCAAAAAAGTTATTGTTTGCATAAATATTATGCAAACATACGAGTATATTATGGTTTTACACGATAAGATTTTAGTAAATTTTAAATTCAAAATAAAATATTTTATAAAAAACGTAACCCATTTCATTAAACGTAAATATTTCTGAAAAGCGAGTATAGCTATCAAACAGGCCTATAGTAGTATTTTTGAGTTTTATATAGTTTTTTGGCACGCCGTGAATTATTAACTAAGTTAAAGAAGAAGTAATAATTAGGTTCTTTCGTGAAAATGATTTTACTTCATTGTTAATTGATTATGAAACACGGCTAAAACTCACGTGATATTACGTCGGAGTATGCCCGACTAGTTTCGAACCCATACGGGGCCCTTAGTCATGAGCTGGTTCTTGCATCGTGGCACGATCCAAACTTTTCCAGTTTGGATCGTATTGTCAATCCAAACTTTTCCAGTTTGGATCGTGCCGCGATGCAAGAACCAGCTCATGACTAAGGGCCCCGTATGGGTTCGAAACTAGTCGGGCATACTCCGACGTAATATCACGTGAGTTTTAGCCGTGTTTCATAATCAATTAATATGAATAACACTCACGATAGTTTAAATTTACTTCATTGTGTAGAGAAATCTTGAACATTTTATCATGCCTTTAAATAAAATCACTGGCCGTAAAATTACTCGGTATCAGGGAGATGTTAAAGAAAATTTCAGCAGTAGTTACCTATAGATTGTCTCTTAATTATAAAAGATGTTAATCTTGTTTCGCTGAGCATCTCAAAATTAGCCGAATATAAAACATTGTAATAAAATATTAACATTAATATTTAGCAGGTAGATGTACTAGTAGATTGTTCTTTACTTGATATTACGTAAGCTTTATTAGGTAGGTACTACAAAGATTGTTGTATAATGTTGGCAATATATATTTTTAAAGATACGTATACTCAAAGCTGAGATATCCTACTAATATTATAAACGCAAAAGTGGTATGCATGTATGTTTGTTACTCTTTAACGCCGCTACTACTGAAGCGATTTGAATGAAATTTGTAATGGAAATAGATTTTAATCTGGATTATTTACATAGACTGCTTTTCATCCTGGGAAAATCCACGGTTTCTCGAGATTTGCAAAAAACTGATGATTTTGGTTGTATGAATATTTGTTACTCTTTCACGCCTCGGCTACTGAACCAAATCACCTGAAATTTGAAGTTGATATATATAGATTAAAGTCTGGATTAACATATAGGCTTCATACTGGAAAAATCCATGGTTCCCGCGGGATTTGTGAACCGAATTCCACGCGGATGAAGTCGCGGGCGTCCGCTAGTGTCACTAAACACCCTTTATTGACAATACCTAGAAGTGAAATTAATCGAAAGTCCAAACAAACGATAGGATGACCTCGATCTACTTCAAACAAAATATATCGATAGGTATGTTTAGTCGATTATTTGCTTTTGTATTTTAAAATAGACACCTACTACCGATAATCAGCAGTTACAATACGTAATGCCACAGCCAGACACAGCCTGAGTGGCGTGGGAAGTAGCGAGGAAATTAAGCAGAGCAGTAGTGTGACCACGTTACTCGTCCTGTCGCACATCGTATTCGTGTAAATATTTTCACGAATATTCGCTTGAGTATTTCCGCGACTAAAACAGTGTGTGGCCAGGCAGGGCAACATCGTTGAAACTACGAGGCAGCGCGAGGTGGCCACGTTAACTCGTCCTGCCGCATAATATCATGCTGTGAGTATATGTGGAAATATATTCATGAGTACACAAGTATTTCCGTGAGTAGAGCAAAGTGTGATCAGGTTGAGCAACTATGCGATGCGGCAGCACGAGGACCATAGTGTGGCGGTCGGGTTAAACAAACCTTTAATGACGTATCAGTCCTTTAGTCACGAGGTCGAATCTTCTGAATCCAGAGTTCAGAACCAAAGTCACCGATGTAGCTCAATGAGTCGCGAAGCAATATTGGTAATGAGCGAGGCAATAGTTTGAGAGCCGTTGAGGTCCTAAAGTGTTGGAATAGATATTCTGCAGTTCTGTGCAATGTTGGTCAACCCTGTGGTGGACCGACGACGTCAAATCGGATACAGGGCGTCGTCGGATGTTGGCGGCTTGGGTGATTTTTGTAAGTCTACACAAGAGACCTATGTCCAGCAGTGGACATCCATCGGCTAATCTTTCAATCTATTTCATGAAGAATATTTTATGTATATTACAAAAAAAATTAAAACTCTAAAACTAAAATGAACAATAAAAGTCTTACACAAATGAGTATTTTCTACGCAAACACAACTCAAAGTTAGATGAGTTAGGAATTAAGTTTCTTGAGTTTAATTAGTACCCTGAAGAGAACCACAAGTATTTACATAAAGTATAATAACACAGTTCGCTCTACCGGTTATAAACAAAGGCTTTCTGAGCAACACGTTACGGTCCAATGGTACGTTACTTATTACAGTACAAGGTTATTAACTACTTTGTGAATGCTGTATAATTGTACAAATAACCCGCGACCTTGTTCAGCTTTTCACAAATCCAGCTTTTCACAAATCCTGGGTTTAAAAATAGCCCATAAGTAGCTGAATAACCTCCTCTATCTTCCAGTGAAAATACTATTACAATGGTCCAGCCGTTCCAAAGATTAGCCTGGACAAACAAACAATCAGAAAGTAAGTATTGGTACGTAAATACTGGTAATACGGGAGTGTAACTTTTATTAGGTTGTTTGAGTCTTATTCTCAGACCTTCTGTAGGACCTGCCTCGCTAGAGGTTAAACCCCTCTACAAAACAATTTGATCATGAATAATGAGTGTTTTATAGTTGGTTGTAATGTAAGGATAGGATATATTTATTGGTGTTAAATATGTTCGATATGTGAGTTTACCTCGTCCCCGCAAAAAACGTTAGACTTGAGCTGAATTTAAGTGCGATACAAGTCCAATAGAAGGTAATTGGTCTGAAGTTTTATTTGTTAACATCTTAGACTTGTGAACTATTTATATAACTATATATATTAAAATTAATTAAAAAAAAACGACTTAATAATAAAATATTACTTATTAATTATTAATTTAAGAAATTAAATATCACGTGTCTCAAAACTGTGAAGGAAAAACATCGTGAGGAAACCTGCATACCAGAGAATTTTCATAATTCTCTGCGTGTGTGAAGTCTGCCAATCCGATTGGGCCAGCGTGGTGGCCTAACCCCTCTTATTCTGAGAGGAGACTCGAGCTCAGCAGTGAGCCAAATATGGGTTGATAATGATGAATAAAATATTACATTTTTGAAGGTTTCCAAGCATGGTTATAAAATGATAAGCCTGCTTAGCTAGACAAATCCTGACCATTCTATGTTCATGCTAGTAAATGTTTTCAGTCACATTTGGTACAATAGACCTCGCTATCTTGAGAAAGATGGGGTTGATGATCACATCAACTAAACGATGTCTCTTGCAGCTGTGCGACATAATTACGAGTGGTATGATGGAAGTTTCTGATTACTTTTCGTACTTCAGTCGAGCTGGCTTTTAAAAAAATGTTGAAGATTAATTATTCTGAATTCTGTAATTGCAATTAAGATTTATCCAATTAAATTTGGGAATCAGATTTTTAGTGTTGTGACTGTAAAATAATAATAACAAACTTAATTAATTTAAAACCTATTTACAATAAATATACGCGAATTTTTATCTGTGAAACTATAGCTATCCGAACAGATAGGGTTAAATTAAAGTGAACCAGTTAAAATATGTTATTCAGTAACACATTATCTCTAGTTCTGTATATTATTTCGAATACAAATTGTATTATAAATTATTCGTCTAATATCTGAATTTTCTATTTTACGTAACTTCAAATAAATTTCTGTGTGCAGTAATTATACTCGTATAAAATTAACTTTTGTCCGCGGCTTCTGTCTCATTGGAAACCACGTAACTTTAATTTTAAGTTTTTGACTTTAATTACCACCATTAAATCATGTTTCAAAAGTGCTTTTAAATTAATCCTAATTGAAATAATTGAATTTGGAATTGGGCTAGTAGTTAGCCTATGCGGCTTCGTATCTTCGGTCAGGCTCTGAAATACTGAATTTTATTAAAAAAAAATCGTAGAAGCAGCTCAGAGAACATTAATCCGTCATTCTCAAATCCCAGTCATTATTATTAACATTGATAGAGTTAAAGTTAAACATTATTATCGCGTATGCCCGCACTTATTACTATTATTCCAAGGTACTAAAATGGCGACCGCACTAAAAGCGCAGTGTTGGTCGACCCCCACCAGGTGGACTGACGACTTTAAGCGAGTCGCAGAGATTCGCTGGATGCAGGCGGCTAAGGATCGTGATGTTTGGGAGTTCCTACAAAGGTCCTGCAGTGGACGTCCATCGGTTGATATGATAATGAAGCCTGCCAACTTTTATTGGTCGGTATAGGCTCCTAATCCAATTGTCTAACAGGGGGAAAGACTGACCCTGTTTAAGCAATTGAAGCAGGTTAGTCGTCGTAAGCATTTTAGATCTATTCTTTGTAAATAACCACCTATGTTTTTCTAGGATGTCAGGCGTCACACTTTCTTTGTAGAAATGTATGGAAAATGGGTAATGACTATAAGCGTTTTAAATAAACACATAATTAGTAGCACTATTCTGTAAAAATTATTACGTATAACTCGAAACAGTGAGTTTATTCATCGTTATCTCTCTCTTACAGATCATTTCATGTAGGATGGTGCGGGTGACAGTTCGTTTCACTCTTGAAAGTTTACCGCGATTCTCGACAGTAGTACGTATTATGAACGTCATACAGGCGACTGCCACCGTATCCATGCATTTCAGATGCATTATCTGAAAAACATTGGAGTGACATCGTCTGTATCTCTCTCTATTTATAGTAGGGTGTTAGACAAAGATACAGAGTTATAAGAATATCGTTAAAGAATAGTGCCACAGCATACGAGTACATAGAAGCAAATATCACATCTATCACATCCTTTCAATAAAAAAAAGATAAATTTTGAACAAATAAAACGGAGAATGAAAGATGGAAGGTATTCAATATGTACTCGTTCCATAGCAGGTATTATTTTGTGCCAATGGTGAAATGAAGCCGTGTTATTCTTACTCTGGCTTTACCTTGAAAAAGCTCCTTATATTCGTTGGGTTTGTTTATTTTATTATCTTTGGCAGAGAGGAAATTCTCAGCGCTGATAAAACGGATACATTACAGAAAAAAACCTTCCCCGATGAATCTTGTTTTCTTTGTATGTTATTGCAGTCGACTTTCATAACTTCGTCTTTATTGTGTTTTTATATACAAAGAATAAATATTCAGTAAACTGTATTTCATGGCAATATTCGTTACCAGTCTGTATATTTATTTTAGTGGGGTCTAGAAAATATCTACATTATTAAAAACTCATTTTTGGTTTGGTAAAACGTCCTGTTCTTAAAACATGGGATTATTAGTTTTATATGGAAGGCCGTAAACCATAATTTATTATTCATTTTATTATTACTTCTGTTTATACGAGTATCTATACTATAATATATACAATATATCTAAATAAAAAGGTCTAAATATGTTTTCATAGGATTAAATTGCTACTATTATCGGTTTAGAAATAAATCCATTTTCTACTTTCCCAACATTTATATATTTTCTAACACACTTTGCCTACCTATACCTTCTAGGCATTTTTATAAGAGTAATTAGTAGGAATCGTTTCAAGTAGTTTCAATAGGATAATTTAAAATGTTCAAGGAAGATTTTCATGGATCATGTCGACTCTAAAACTCTCTTTGTAAAAGGCTCTTTGTGTGTAAAAGATTTCTTTATTATTTAACCGGTACCCTAATAGGAGTACATGAACCCGTATAAATAGATACGAACATTACTCACGAACGGTCGAAGGTTAAGCTTATTTTCGTTACCTTGTGTAGGCCATACAATAGTTAACTAGAATAATGAATTACTTCTACAAACTATCATGAAAAAACATTATAAGCATTTACTGGAAAATTCTTATGTGCCTCTCACTTACGAGTTTTCAAAATATTCAATATTTATGCCATGCCTAATTTTTTTTAATGAACCATTGAATCATAATGATCGTTTATTCACAAAAATGTTGGTAAAACACGATGCTACAAATCGCTATACATTTTAATGTAACTGGTGTATGAATGTTATTACAATAAATGAATAATTATTATAATTATTAGTAAATAAGTTTGTTTGTCGACCCTCTACTAGGTGGTATCAAGCGACGATATCAAGCGGTATGCATGGAGCCGCTGGATGCTGGAGTTCGAGACCATTGTGCTTGGAGGTCCGTTCAAGAGACCTCTGTTCAGCAGTGGAATTCCATCGTTAAAGATTAATTAGCATTTTCCACAAGTGTGTTTGTCACAAAATAGTCCAAAAGTAAAATTTTGCGATTATAATAACAAGAGAAATATAAAATTTCCATTTCGATATCATTCAGGGTTTACAAGATACACATTATAAAAGCAGATTGAAAAGATAACTTCACGAGAAATATTAGATTTAGCTGCAGGCTACCACTAGTTATTTACGATTTAGATTAACTTGCTTTATAATATTGAATAACTAAACGAAGACATTGAAGTATAGTGAAACTTCTAAACCCATTGTTACAAAAGTGCAATCTATAAGTTTACTTTGAAGGATTTTTATTTACAACACAGTTATAGTATTTTTCCCAATAACGATATTTATTTCCACATCTGCGGTGTAACTTCATGAATATTTTATATATGTTGTGAGATTGAGGCTCTTTCTTTACAGCAGATTTATGTCCTATAAGACTCGTGGCTCGTTTGAGATTTGTACCTTGTACATTTTTATGACTACCGCCATTGTGAACGTAAGATATTTATTCCCTTAAGTTCCTACAAAAGGAATTGTAAGAAGTTAATACCCACTTTGTAAGATATTGTCAGTTTACATACGTACGGTTTAGTCTGATTTAATGGGGTTTCGGTATAGCGTGAGAAAAACCTCTTTTTACCTGACGCAAAAACGAGGGGTATTATAAGTTTTACATGTGTGTACGAGTAACATTGTTTATCGGTATTCATACCTTTGTAGCTCTCGAACGGATGGACCAGGTTTCATTTAGTTGCTTTTGTGTAAAAGATTATTATTACATAGTTATTTCTTAGTATTTAATTTATATATTACTATTATATATTATACATACCTATTCATATATAATTTAAAACTGTCATCATCCCTATTACTTGCTACCATAAAGGTATTTTAGTTAAAACTAAAATATACTAGCAAAACTAGCTAAAAGCTCAAACATTTAGCGCTGCAGTTTTTACTTTTCAGCTTGGGCAAATAAAATGATTGCACGAGTAGAATGTGTTCTAGCCATTACTAAGAACAACAATGGTATTTACAGTAGCAAGCGCACTGGCTATTGATTTTACACAATACAATAAAAATAGGTTAGACAATATCCAATTTCATGTTCGAGTAGTAAGGATTGTGAATTTATCAGCATTGCTTCTTTTTAAGAAATTCAAGTTAAAATAAAAGCAACTGAATTTTCCAATTGTTTAGTTTGCTTTTTTTTGACGTGACGACGTCTTATAATTCCATGGAGCTGGCCGATCCGAAAAAAGATGACGTCATGCGTCGTTCCCTCGCTCTAGGTTTGCCAACTTTTTTTACAAGAAATAAAGTATATTCTGGTCTATAAAGATTATTAAACAGTTTTTTAGAAAAGCGAACATTTTCTTTTGAAAAATGCAACCATTCAGTCAGTATTTTCTAATGACGTCACGTTCAACCATCGTTAGTAAACCGACTTTACAGACAACCGATTTTTTTTCATGTTATTTTACGTTTTGTGTTTGGGTCCATCACCTAAAATAAAATGGGTTTAATTTATTTTAATCAAGTTTCATTGAAGTTAAAGAAAGAAGCTGATATCTTTGGAATGGCTTATCCAATGTATATCGCCAATTACCTCTATAACGCCAGTCAACTTTTAGCGAGTTATTGGTGCTTCATATCCCGTATTCAATACCTGCAAATTAAATTACGTAGGTACGCATTACGTAGGTAGATTTGCATAGTGTAAAAAAGTGCTGGAGATATTCAGTAGTGTTACTAACGTAGAGCGTCGGAAACGGTACAAAATATTAAATATTGAACAGGACAAACAGAAAGACAACAAAACAAAGCAAGTCAATTAGAGGGATTATCAAGTAAGCCTTTATTTTGAACGACTACACTAAGCCATTGAAGATTAAGTACGTGATTATATTATTGCGATTCACAACTCACAAGGGACGTAACTGGCGTAATGCTAAATTCCTGGTCCTTCTGGGTTGGAGAATGTAGTATAATTTAAGAAAGAAAGATATATAATTTAAATGTTATTTAATATTTACTTACATATACTTACAACTTAGAGGATTAGTTAATTAGGTATAAACAACAAAACAATAATACGGTAAAGAGGCGATTAACAGAAAAATAAAAGAATATTTGAATTGCGATACTCACAGGTGTGAGTATACCGCCAAGCGATTTAGCGTTCCGGTACGATGCCGTGTAGAAACCAAAAGGGGTGTGGATTTTCATCCTCCTCCTCCAAGTTAGCCCGCTTCCATCTTAGACTGCATCATCACTTACCATCAGGTGAGATTGTAGTCAAGGGCTAACTTGTAAAGAATAAAAAAAAAAAAAAAAGAGTAACGCAACACACATTATCTATCGTCGTGGGATTTTTTGAGCTTTTCATGAGCAAAGATCTACAAGATAAACTTGTAAGCTCAAAAGTAAACTTTTATTTTACAGAGAATGTAAATTTCGAACGATAAACCTTTTGTTAAAAACTCGTATATTTACTAAAGAATGTTGCTTACAAACATGAAGATTAACTTAAAACTGCTTGTAAAGTATGATTATGTAAATTGCTCGAATATTTTTCGGCGCTGTTCAAAGAGAATCGGAATTTACACTACATTTTAAGCCATGAAAATAAAACGATGTATGTGCATGACACACGATTTTAAATGTGGGCGAATGTGTTGGGGTCCCAAAGTGCTGGATTGGCGACCCCGCATTAGTAGTGCAGTGTTGGTCGACCCCCCACCAGGTGGACTGACGAAAAACGAGTCGCAGGGATTCGCTGGATGCTGGTGGCTCAGTATCGTGATGTTTGGATGTCCCTACAAAAGGCCTATGTCCTGCAGTGGACGTCCATCGGCTGATATGATGATGATGATGATATAATTATGTGCATGATACATCCAGTCTGCATTTTACTTTGCAACGTGTTGGTACGGCGAAAATTTCTCTAAGCGGTATTTCTTGTCTGCAGTCGACATAATAAATACGGATGTAATGTACATTAATGTACAAGAGAAGTGGATTCCAACGCAACTTAGCGCAAACAACGTAATGCTTGGGGCAGTCGTTTACGAGTGAGACGCATATTAATTTTGTTTTATGGACCCGATACCCATTGAAATAGTATGTGAATTGCGATTATAGTGCAAAGTAGGTGTCAAAGATATTACGTTACACCTACGTAAAATACTTTGCAGGTATTGAATACGAGATAATACACCTAACATTATAGTGTAAAAATGCTTGGGGCAGTCGTTTCGCATATTAATTTTGTTTTATGGACCTGATGATCAATTAAATCCTACTATAATATTATAAACATGGAAGTTTGTATGGATGTTTGGATGTTTAAATGTTTGTTACTCTTTAACGCCGCTACTACTGAAGCGATTTGGCTGAAATTTGGAATGGAAATAGATTCTCTGGATTGACATATAGGCTACTTTTTATCCCGTAAATATCCATGGTTTCCCGAGATTTGCAAAAACTGATGATTTTGATGATATGAATGTTTGTTACTATTTCACGCCTCGACTACTGAACTGAATTAGCTGAAATTTGGTTTTAAGATATAACACATAGGCTACTTTTTATCCCAGAAAAAATCATGGTTCCCGAGGGATTTATGAAAAACTAAATTCCACGCGGACGAAGTCGCGGGCGTCCTCTAGTAGTATATAAGTGGATTGCGATTATAGTGCAAAGTAGTATACGTTATACCTACGTACTATACTTTGCAGGTATTGAATACGAGATAATACACCTAGCAATATGGTGTAAAAATGCTTGTCTTGCTAAGTCTTACGTTGAGCTGGAATCGAACTCTGGTTTAATAAAATTTGACTCGTCCAGTCGAGTCGTTAAGTAAACGTCGAAATGTGTTAACTTGATGCATGGTTTATTTCAATTACGATTTCTTGTTTCGGTGCTCTCAAAGCCCGGGATAAAAGCTATGCAAAAGCTTAAAACAGCGATACTTCTTGGTATTCTTTTCTAGACGAGGTACTCATATGTCACACGGATTATTTACTCACAAATAATTCGTTACGTATGTCATACAATATGTAAATCAAAAGAGTGCCGCTACGAGTGATTTACTACATGCAATAAACACAACACAAGTAGAACTTCGTTGAAGTGTGATGTTAAATATTCATAGGTGTTCGGTTATCATACGTACGAGTGCTTTCAATGCAAATACGCGCTGAAATCTGTCACTTTGCTCTCATAAATGACATAGACAGATAGATAACGTCGTGGTCCTGACACTAACTGATGGCCCTTTTGAGGTGCTACGCCCTAGTTTTGGGAGCGTAGAGCGTACAAATAGGTACAGAATTTCGACCGGAATATCTACCCACGTTAACTTTGAGGACAAAGGACACTTGTATTTGTATAAATGATAGTTTTTACATCTGCGTGACGTAATTATTTTAAATAAACAATTACAGCACTTTAAACATAATATAAGTAGGTAGTCAAATTCACTACATATCTGCCAATCCGCTTTGGGCCAGCGAGGTCGACCTAGCCCTTCTCATTCAGAGAGGAGACTCGTGTTCAATATTGAGCCGAATATGGATTGTTAATGATGATGATGATGATGATGATGATGATACATAATTTACTAAGCTCCATGTCAATTCTGCCTCAGAGCGGCCTGTTCCGGTAGTGGTCTCGCAAAGTAATGAATACAGAATAATTTAATTATCACAATGTTTGTTTTTTTTTTTTTTTGTTATAATTTTAGAAATAAGTTTGTTAGGGATCTAATATATATTTTCAATCTAAAGATTCTACTGTGGATTATGTGGATACTGGAATTCATGATAATCTGTAATAATATTTTAGATACGAGAGTTTGTTAGTCTGGTACGATGTCTTAATTAAAGTACTGAAACCATTGACTTCCTGTATCCCTCCAATATTATGGTAAATAATAATAATACAAGTCAGTTAGCGGACCTTGCTCACGAGATTACCGCCATGTGGAATGTTGAGTCAACTATTATAGTTTCGATAGTTGTTTCAGTCAATGGTCTTATAGCGAAAAGCCTGGGCCAACATCTTAAGAAGCTTTCATTTAACTGTTGGATCAAGAACCGGATACAAAAGGCAGTGATTGTGAGGAGGTTCCTCACTCTGGAACCCTGACCGCCGGGTGCTCGGGCACTCAAATGTCCCGCAGCAGAAGGGTTTACTTTTTTTATACATTTTTAATAGTATTTTGTATTATATTTTTATATTAACATTGTGGTTACGCCAGCGTTTAAATCCTCATATTATACCTTACTTGTTCCTAAATCATTAAACCTGAAGTCCCTAACCTTACCTTAAAATAAGGCACAATATATACTGGCCACACCATTTTGTGGCTATCAACACTGCGTGGACATTATGCCCACGCAGACAGTACCTAACTCGGTGATGCTATAAGCCGTTAAGTACAATCGAGAACTGCCACGTATGAATGCGAAGTGCATCTCGGGATGGTGATGATATAAACCATCCGGTCAGTGTGAACATTATATAAAGGTGTAAATGTGTGCCTAAACTGTATTTTCCACTTGTCTCGGGGTTTCTTAATTGCTGTTATTCCCCGAGCAATCAAATATATGGTGACGTCTCATAATCTCAGTGGTGCGGCGGATTCAGCTCTCGGGAGACGGCTGGAAACGTGCATGTGGATATCTATCAGGCCAGTGCTTTTTTGTTTATCCGTCTAGATCCTTTTCAGAGTCCTGCCATATCACATCCTAAATCTTTACAGTCCACTTCCGCAACTACGTTGGCTTCATCATTGTTAAAAATTAAAAAAAAAAAGATAAATAAATAAATGAGAGAAAAAATACAAGTCAGGATGACTGTGTTAGGATTAGGAGTGGATACAGTCATAAATGGGAACTTAAACCTGAAATATCTATTATGATTCGTGATGTCATTCTTATAAAAGGGCCCACTAAAAACCAGCGCTGCAGCTACCTGCAGCTTTATGCTGAGTGGGAGGCCTTATTTGCGCTTTTTTTTGTCTGTAATTTTTTTTTTGTAGCTCAACTTAGTTATAAGTGTTACTAAATAAAATTATTTTTCTTCTTCTTCTATTAAGGTATTCATACGACACGATTCGCAATCTATAAACCCATTTGAATACGACACTAAGCCCGTGTAAATTGCCAGTGCTAAAAGGAAACATCTCTTTACACGTTTCGACCCAAATTAGCCCACTTTAAATGCAAATTGTCTACATAACCGTTGCAACGTGGTATTGCAGATTTCCTATTGCAGTGGTTATGTTTAAAAGTACTATGTGTATAAAATTCTCAAAGAACTTTGTGATAAAAAAAAATATTTACTTCGGTTATTTTGTTTAAAATTTTATAGTACCGAAAAGTACGGGTTCATATCGGAAAGCCGGAAGATCTTTTCCGTACCTTCGTCGGCTTACCTCAACGGCATAATATTTGAATATCCATAAATTTGCACCGTGAATGTAGGCCTACATTATTCACTGAACAAATATTGTTGTTGTAATGTATACACAACAGTTAAATAAACAAGTTGCTGTAGAGCGTAAATTATTTATAAAATATATCATAGACTTCATACAAATATGTATAATGAGCGTCGCTGTTTTAGTATACTGTTTTTCAACGCACTACCGTTACTTTAGTTCTTAATATCTTTGCGTTAGTTTCAGTTTTGGCCACCGAGTCGGGTACGTTTGTGGCTATAGTCTAAAAATCGAGATGTCGAGATGAAAATGATTGAGAGTCTCAAGATGTTTGAGGTTCTAGTTATGGTCATCATTAACATACCCATATTAGGCTCACTGAGCACGAGTCTCCTCTCAGAAAGAGAGGGATGGTTCCAATCACTATACTGTTATGTAAATATTTTATGTAGGTAATCTTTAAAGAACTAATAAACAACAATTAAAAAAAAAATGTTTTCTCTTTTGAGGAGGCGAGATCGTGTAGAGGGCTATTCCAATAGGCTTAAAATGATGAGAGCTAGCATATTAAAAAAAACTAGGTAGCGAAAAAGTTGCGACCAGAATAACAATTGAGGGCTCTGTTTAGCTAAAACGGACCTCACCGATTATTTTCTTATTTGAAATTATTTCAAATCTATTTTACTGACGCCTTGTTCGTCTAATAAGTAGGTAGGCTCAGTCGTAACATGCCTTATTTCCGACTTAGAATGTACCTATTACTTTTCTTTAAAATCGCAGGTAAAAATCGGCTCACTGCTGAACTGGAGTCTCGTCTCAGTAAAAGTAAAAGTTAGTATTTGTTAATATTATGAAGAGGTAAAGTTTGTGGTGTTGTAGGGTTTAGTAAAAAAATATTTTACCACTAGAAAGCTACGTTATTTGTGGTTTTCTTAGGCTATATTTTATTTCCATATTCTCACAGGAACGGAAATTACGCGGGTGAAACTGCGTTGCATCGGATAGCCTGTTATAAAATACGGTGTCTATTTATAAAAGCCCTGCGTTTGTTTTATGAAAAAGGCAATAAAACCCGCCATTTTTACAGCTTGCCGCAACGAGAAACTCCAGCCATTTTTCCCATTTTCATATTGTGTTTTTGTTTTATAAACAGAATTATCTACGGATGCCGGCGTTATTACACTTAACTCCCGTTTTATGTCGCAGATATGATTCGGTCCCAAAGATAATTTGAAGCGAAACTTGAAAATATTGTTCTAATGACATGTGGATTTGTTTAAGATGTTAGATATTGACTAAAATCAGCATATTTTACTGACCTAGGACCAGACCTTTTTAATTATAGGAAAGGGAATTTGGACCTTAACGCATGACGCTGCTCTAAAGGGGGTTGGCTCTCAATAAGATGTTAATAGCGATCCGAGGCACAGTGGTGTCATCATTATCATCATATCAGCCGATGGACGTCCACTGCAGGGCACTTTTGTAGGGACTTCCAAACATCACGATACTGAGCCACCTGTATCCAGCGAATCCCTGCGACTCGCTTGCTGTCGTCAGTCCACCTGGTGGGGGGTCGGCCATCACTGCGCTTACTAGTGCGGGGTCGCCTCCGACTAATGGCGGTATATCCATTCCCACAGGCTAGATTATGAAATGCTTTGGGCCGGTGTCGGGCGGCAGCGACATCGGCGCGAGTAATCTAGCACTGCGCTGACCAACCCGCATGCCCAGCGTGGTCAGTATCGGGCAAAACTTTGTATGGACCGAACAAATATAACAGTGTGTATATAATATAATGGTGTACTACCGACATATTTTTCAAGAATATTTTGAAAAGCCTTGCTATTACTGTAGTGCGAGTAAATTTCATCTTGCTTTTCACCATTTTATACTCGTAAATGCGTGTATTTGAAAGAACGTTTGAAAAGTTTGAAGCAACATGCGCTCTTCAAGATAGTTCGAGTGTCAGGAAATACACTACGGTAAACAAAGGAAATATTTTATAAGTTAAAAGGCATTGGTCTGTGTGGTTATTTTATCTATATATATTTCTCTCTTATGTAAAAGAGTTGAGGTGGGATATCTCTTGTGGCATGCCTCTCGTATGTACACATTTGAATTATTCATGTACAGATATGATAAATTGAATTCTTTTATGCTTTTCAATATTACACTTAAAATTTAAAACGGGAGTGTTAGACACTACGAGTGTCAATTTTAATTTTTTTTATAATAAAGTTTTATATACTGCTTCATTGTTCCAGTGGTTAGACTTTTGGGCTGTGGATCATACGGTTGTGAGTTCGATTCTTGTGTAAGCTACTCTCTTTCTAGAAATTTATAGTGAAAATTTTCATCCCGGAGTCGAGAAGTTGGTGGTGTTAGACCTCCTACTCGTTCTACATTCTCTTGCTTGAGAGCACGTAAAGCTGTTGGAGCCGGTCATTATAAATAGTTAATATAAGTAAAATTAAAAAAGAATATTTTTTTTCTATTACCTAGTAATATTTTTCAAATTTTTATATACACGAGTTTTTATGGTATGAGATATTTAAATACCATTGATCTATAAAAAAATTACATGAATCAACCTCTTTTACTTTCATTGATTAAAATTTTGGGGGCAAATTGATTCAGTTCAAAAAAAACCTTTTTTTTAATGGGGCATGTATTCCTTTATTACTTATGTATGATTATTACTTAGCAACCGTTATACATCAATGTTAGTAATACACTAAGGTATATTTAGGCAAGTCAATTTATCTTAGCAGCTTTGCATAATATCTTCCAATATCCTTTCAACCCTTGACTTAACATGCATACATTAATAGCGTAGCCAAAGGACCTAAGCTTATACGAGTAGTAATTCGCACTAATGCTCTTAGCTCTAACTACAATGTTATGAAATGCTCGTGTATTATATACTCAGACCAATTATTCTATAGGACCTGCCTCGCTAGACGTTATTTCTCTGTCAAAGTAGATCAATGATCTAATGCGATTATAAAAACTAATGATTTTAAAAGAAAGAGGGTAGATCGATTCTGCCCCTAACAGCTGATGTCAACTTCGCATCTCGCAACGTCAGTCCCGTCGTGACCACGATCCATGCAACTGGGTCGAAATATCAACATTAAAAATGTCGTCGTTTTATCGTGGTATGTACCCGTTTAAATAATATTCATAATTATAAAAATTGTCTCTATAGAATCGAAGTTTCAAAGTTGTAATCGCGTTCATCGGTTAAGGAGCTCCGTAAAAATACCTTTTTGTGTAATGGTGTAAAAAGCGAGCAAAAACTTCTAGTTAGTATAAAATATATACTTAGCTCATTTTCATCAGAACATAACAGATAATTTTATTAGTGAATTTGGGAGCAATCCTGGTCTTTTTGTAGTTGGTCTGTGATTATATATACCATCACATTTGACTGAATTTACGCGTTTGTGTAATACATATACTCTTAGGGTGACATTTCAGTTTCAGCAAGTATACATAATGAGCAACTAGCAAAAAGGTAACAAATGAAACCTTAAAAACAACTAGGCATTATTGTTCCGATACTAAAACGACTTCAGTCAGTGGTCTTGTAGCAAAAAGCTTCGATCAACATCTTATAAAGCTTTCGCTTAACTGCTGGATTATGGAAGAAGGCAAAAACAAAGTACCTATGATACATACCAAATATTCTTCGAGAATATTCCATTCTAAATCTCGAGTATAACACGCTTTGGTACGCTTTGGTTCTGGACTTCGTTTCGAACTTGTATTTGTCTTTGCGTTGTAAATCTAAGTTTTTGAATTATTCTCTAAGCCTCAGAAGGATTGAAGGATTAAGAATAATAAATTAGTTAAAATTTATTAGAAGATAAAATTATATTATATTAATTGATTATGAAACACGTGATCAAATAAGGTCGGAGTATGCCCGACTAGTATCGAACACATACGGGACCTTTAGTCATGAGCTGGTTCTTGCAACATGGCACGATCCAAACTGCGAAGCGGCGGCGCGGCGCGCAGCTGCTCCCATCGCGCGCTGGGGTTGAGTGGTGGGAGTGAAGGTTCCGTTACACTTTCCGACGGTTCATTAATGTCATCTTCATTAGTCTCGTCTTCTTGTAAGCAAACTAACTACCACTATCTTGTTCCAAGTTTGTTATTTGTGACAATGAAAGAAATAGCGGTTTCCACGCTGTCGGCAGCAACCATCCATGATCCCGATCAAAATTCGGGTGACCTTATATAGCTAGACCAGTTTTAGCTGTGTTTATATAATTGATGATTTACGAGTTTTTCAGGAATATAAAGATAAAAAAATTCTGACTTTGACTTTGTATTACAGCCGAAAAAAAAAACATTTTCTTTCTTTTCATAGAGCTTACAATAGAAGTGATTAAATAAAGAGCAGATTATTTTCGGCTATAGAACTGCAGGTACCGCTTAATACTTACGACGTTGTTCTCGGTTGGCCTTTTACGATTGTGCGGGTCCATTAATTTTATTTAACGACCCTAAATTCGTTGTATTAAGTGTTTTACTCAGCCTTGGTAGGCGTAGCCTTAAGTAAAAACGAAGAATGTTAACTCCTTAATAAAAGCAAAAGTGAATAAGTTTGTTACGCTTTTATTCTTTTATTAATCGATTATTTTCAAATTTTGCAATTTATGTTGTCAGTGGCACTGTACAAAATATCATTTAAATATAAAGCGTGTAAAAAGAAAACCAGTTTCTAAGGAGTTGAAAAAAATGCGCGTCACTTAACATCAGATGAGATCGCAGTCAATCTTTAAAAAGAAAAGTAAAAAAGGTAACTAAGTAAATCGTCAAAATAAGCGCGAGAAAAAATCATCAAAATATTTTTAAATGTCCATTTTCATTGAAAACTTTAAATTACTGGGAATGATTGTTTCAATAACGTATTTGTGGCGCTTAAAATTCCAATATCTACAGAAAGTTTCATTAAAGCGCTATTGTATCGCAAACAACGAAATAATATAACAAACTTTTTTGTATTTTCACAAAGCAAATTTATTTAACAGGGCACTAAAGGAAATTCTAATTAACACTGTGTTTTGATTAAATGCCAAGGTACGTTTGTTTTTAGAAAATGTAAATCGAAAATAGCAAAATTTGAACAAAGATAATTTAGATTTATACATCGGAGAAAAGCTTTTCAAAGATCAGCAGCCAGAAAACTGTTTTTGACTTTCAATGTTGTGTCATTATTTCATGGATGTATCGTCTCATAATATAGGTACTTGTTGGTTTTTTTTTACAAGTTAGCCCTCTACTACAATCTCACCTGATGGTAAGTAATGATGCAATCTAAGGTGGAAGCGAGCTAACTTGTTAGGAGGAGGATTAAAATCTACACCCCTTTTAGTTTCTACACGACATCGTACCGGAACGCTGAATTGCTTGGCGGTACGCCTTTGCCGATAGGGTGATAACTAGCCATGGCTGGTACGTCCCACCAGCCAGAACTAGGCCACTTAGGAAAACTTTAATCGGCCAAGCGGGGGAACGAACCCAAGACCTCCGTCTTGTAAATCCACCGCGCACACCACTGCGCCACGGAGGTCGTCAAAACTATCCATTAATATCAGTTAATTTCTCATTTCTTGAGAAAAAAGAAATTTCGTGACATGATGTGACATCACATAAATCATGATGTCTACGAACCACTTCTACTAGGCATCTTCATATAAAGGCGAAAGTGAAACAAGAGTGAAAAACATCTAACAAGATACTGAGTACTTATGCAGTATTTCGTAAAATATGAAAGTAATACAATTTTAGTTGGCCAATTTCTCGATACAATGCGAAAAGTATTTTGTTCGTAAACGATGTATCACCGACACTGCCACAATAAATCAGATTGATTAGGTTCGGTGTATAGCTGGTATACGTTTTTGAACGGTTGATATAAGCCTATCGACCAGTGGAGGGGTGTTAGCGAATCGGTAAATGGTGGATTTATCGCTTATTAATAAATCTTTTATCGTGAAGTTAAGTTATAGAGAGACGTGATAGCCCAGTGGATATGACCTCTCCCTCCAATTCCGGAGGGTGTGGGTTCGAATCCGGTCCAGGGCATGCAACTCCAACTTTTCAGTTGTGTGCATTTTAAGAAATTAAATATCACGTGTCTCAAACGGTTAAAGAAAAAATCGTGAGGAAACCTGCACGCCAGAGAATTTCTTAATTCTCTGCGTGTGTGAAGTCTGCCAATCCGCATTGGGCCAGCGTAGTGGACTATTGGCCTAGCACCTCTCATTCTGAGAGGAGACTCGAGCTCAGCAGTGAGGCGTATCTGGGTTGATAATGATTTTAAAGGAAAAATTTTAATTTTAGCGGAATAATCAGAGGTCTCCTAAAAACCATTGTCTTTATCGGAATATCACCGTGTCTTAACAAAACACTGTCTCTTATCATACAATCAAGAAACGGAGAGTAGATAGTATGTATTTAGGAATCTCAGAAGTGAATTTAAAAAAAGAAAACCAATGTTGAACATACTAGGTTAACTCTTATGTTATGTGTCAGGACAATTTAACTAACAAATCAAAATTTAACCAAAATAAACCCTTAAGCGGCTGAGAATAACTTTGAGCAGTCCCAGAGACTTGTGACTCTGGGTGTATTTTTAGGGGATCCCTTTGGACTAGGTAACACTCACATTCACTGCTCAAATTATTCTCCCCGCATATCTCAAATAATCCATGAAGGATTACACAATAAAGAATGTGGACGGATTGAACACCACAAGACCATATTAAAGCCGACTGTACGGTGAGTACCTTTATATCAACAGACAAAAAACAACTCGCACCACCTAGCGTAAACTAAACTAAACCCTTGAGCGGTAGAGAATAACCTTGAGCAGTTCCAGAGGCTTAAGACTCTGAGTGCATTTTTTAGGAATCCCTTTGGACTAGCTAACACTCACCTTTACTGCACAAGTTGTTCTCCCCGCATATCTCAAGTCATCCATGAAGAATTACACAAAAAAGGATGTGGGCGGATCGAACACCAAAAGACCATTGAAGCCGACCGTACGGCGAGTACCTTATATAACCAGACAACCCGCGACACCTAGCGTCGGTACGTGCCAATAAGAGATCAAAGAGTCGAGTGTTTCATATCCTTCTCAGTCTATTCTTTTCTGTATATTATTTTTTAAATAAATTTTTTCACGACGAAAACTGGGTGAAAGTAGATAAAAGTTGCAGTTAATTTACAGAGTTTGCAAAGCAAACGTTATCCACAACTATGCCGCCGCGCGCCGGCTGAAGCGGTCCTTACGTAGATCATTTGCATCTAAAGTGAGGTAATCTCTGTAAACGTGAACAAAGTAATGTTTGCTCTTTGCACCGACTATTTAGCCCGCTCCAACGTTGCTTTAAACGTTATCTCTGTACTATTAAACGTATGATTTATATATGTATTTCTTTTCCAGACTACACGTTTCGTATAGTATATCACAGAGCCTACAATTTGGTTAAGTGGATTTTATGTATGTAGATATGTATTTATTTTTCAGATTTTACGTATTGTCTTTATGTATACCATAAAGTTAATCTTTACATCTTTGTTTAAAGTAGAAATATGAAGTGTACAATTTTGTAACAATTTTGTTTTTAGTTACTAGGTTTTTTTTAAAGGAAGTGACTATTCATACATTATACTATGTAATTCATATGATTACCGAAAAAGTAAACTAATGTAATTTTTCCGGTTACCGTACGACTAGCTAGGATGAGAGCTTGTTTGTTGTTACCGCTATTCTTCTGCTGTAAAGTATCATCACTGTTCTAAGTTTGTATTTAAAAATTTATTTTTAAAATTACAGGCACATACATTATTTACCAAATAAATATATTACATTTATTAAAAGTAAAGTCGCTCGTATATGCTCTTATCTTTACAGTGTAATTATACTGTATCATAAATTGTTTACAAGATATTCGTACAGACAAAAACGGCAGTGTAAATTCCTCAACCAAAATATGATAAGCATTTTGCGGGTAGCAGTAAATTACTCAAATTCAGCGTCCTGGTATTATCCTCACACCGAATTTTGTATCAAAAAGTCATTTAAAAGAACAAAGCCCTTGCTAACAGCACACGTCTCTTACGTAAGTTGTTACCTACTTACATTTAATATTTTGTAAAATTCCTGTGGGTTGGTGTAATATCTCGTTCCCGTTCGTATGAGCATACGGTAGTGTATGTTTATTAATCTAAGACGGTAATAAAATATAGCCTTGACACTCACAAAAACGTAGCTTTCTAGTGGTAAAAGAATTATAAAATCGATTCAGTAGATTCAGAGATTTCCCCCTACCATACCACAAACTTTAGCTCTTTATATTGGTATAGATAGATAACTGACTAATTAAGTGGGATTAGTACGTTTCTTTTACACAAGACGAATTTTTCGAAATTTTAACATTAAAGAGGAGAAAAGGAAAGGGGAAACATTGACTGTTTTTTTTTAAATGGAGGCATGCTAATTAATATTTCAGTTACAGCAGAGCATAAATACTTATAAATTACGTATTTCACTATTTTTGGATATTTAAATTGCTGATGGGGAAAATGAGCTGTGGAATTTTTGTATTAATTTATTTAAAAAGATCATCATAGTTGTTACTGTTTATATATTATTTTTTTTAATTGTACGGAGATAGTTTTTTGATGGTAAGTGATGATGCAGTCTAAGATGGAAGCGGGCTAACTTATTAGGAGGAGGATGAAAATCATCCACACCCCTTTCGGTTTCTACACGGCATCGTACCGGAACGCTAAATCGCTTGGCGGTACGTCTTTGCCGGTAGGATGTTAACTAGCCACGGCCGAAGCCACCCACCAGCCAAAATATGGTAAATATATCTGAAAAACTAATTGAATGATTTTAGTTTTTCGCAGTCGCAGGGCTACTCTAGTCGGATATAAGCAAGCTTAGAATTCTCTGGCCTCATATAATCTGCTCTCACATACCTCTGTTACATAACTGCTCGGCGAGAGATAGATCATAGCATTTTTTATTTACGATCTTTCAGGCAACTCCGCTGAGTTAATGAGATTTTTCCTCACCATGTTGCGGGAGCTAGAAATTCGAGTAATAAGGAAATTTATTGAATGTTGTATGCCTACTACTTGTAGCTCACTAATCTATACTAATACTAGCGGACGCCCGCGACTTCGTCCGCGTGAAACTCGATGTAAACTTTCAACTACCCCTACCCTACCCCTACCCTACCCCTACTCTACCCATACTCTACCCCTACCCCACCCCTTTAATTTTTTTCTGTCATAAGAACCTTCTCCTGACAATTAAAAACAAACAAACACATCAAAAAAATAGTGAAATCGGCCCAGCCGTTTACGCGTGATGTCGTGACCAAGGGATATATCTATTCTATTCTATCTATATCTAAACTTATAATAAAACTGGTCGAATTCTGTACATTTATTCGTAATTTGAAATTTTACTTATACCATTTGTTACCGTGGCATAGAGTACTACTACCGCCATCTAGAATCTATACTTATAATACGAATTCTGTACATTTTGTGCATTCTGTACAATGTACATTGAAGATATTTTGAAAATTTCTGTTGGGGGGCATTATATAATCGATACTGAAGCTAAAAATATTTTTTTTCGATTTTTCTGTCTGTCCGTGTTTTTCTGTTATTCAGGCATCACGCTGAAACTACTGAATGAGTTCAAATGAAACTTGGCACGGTTTGAGACCATAATACGGAGAAGATTATAGGATACTTTTTATTGCGAAAATAAAATAAGAAGGGGGTAAAATAGGGGTTGAAAGTTTGCATCGAACGTTCTTCATTTTTAGAGTTAAAGTTTTAAAAAATTGTTGATAAATTATAATAAAAATACGAAATTAATGAGATTGGGATTGATTTCCACGCGGACGAACTCGCTGGCATCCGCTAGTAGATTATAAAGAGGTAAAGTTTGTGAAGTTGTAGGGGGTAACTAAAGTGGCCCTGGCAATTCTCGAAACTCCCAAAAGTCGTTTGTGAAATATTTTGTGTTCCCACTCTTCTCACGTATTGTCCAAGCTTCAGTTTAACAAGCTAACTTTAGAAATAGGGCCTTGAATTTACGTTATTTCATTACTTACTTTCTACACTAGAACTGCATGCAGTTACCAAGTTGCTATTGGACGTATGCCAAACGTTTTATATCGCAATCATGATTATCAGGCAGATGGGAAACACGTCCAAAAAGTTAAATATTCATTTAATAATTTATATTGCAAATAAAATCAATGCAAAGTAATTTTAAATGTTCGATGAATAGATATTAGTTAATTATTATTTATATTTTAAGAATGCCACCCCCACCACCTTTCTTTGCTTGCCTGCCTTTCTTGAAATTCTTTTGCATGCTTGTATACCAGTGTATCAAATTAAATCAAATCAAAAATCATTTATTTCAAGTAGGTTCAGTTTACAAGCACTTTTGACACGTCAGTTGACTATTTGTAAAGATTCTACCACCGGTTCGGAAGGCAGGTTCTGCTGAGAAGATACCGGCAAGAAACTCAACAGTTGCTCTTTTGAAAAAGTCATACAGTATTATAATTTACAATTGATAACAATTACAATTTCTTATAGTTTTATTTCCTGTGTGAAGGTGGAAGCTGATCCAATGGCGCTTTTATCTTTAAGGAACTCATCAATGTTGTATTTAGTATTCCGGTACGATGTCGTGTAGAAAAACGAAAAGGGTGTGGTTTTAATCCTACACCTCTTAAGTTAGCCCGCTTCCATCTTAGATTACATCATCACCTACCATCAGGTGGTGAGATTATAAGCAAGAACTAACTTAAAAAAATTAAAAAAAAAATTTGTTTGTAAAAGAATGTTCAAAACTTTAGAACGACCTTCATAGCCAAACGTCCTTTCGATGAGATCGACTATACCTATCTGTTATTGGGTTTGTCTTAAGGAATGGCCTTGCTAATCACACCCCCAATATACTCGTAATTAGTACTAAATTGGATAAGAGACACTATAATACGCATCGGTTTAGTGCGAACTAATATAAACTAAATTTCAGCATGGATGAAGCGATTCACGTAGTTTCATAAAGTTTAATAAGTTAAACCAGTTAACTGTCTGTCCTAAAATATTGGTGCTTATTTCAGTTGATAAATGAGTTTTGTTGTTACTTCGTTTGTGGTTTGATGAGTTCAACATTATTTAGATTTATACCATACTAGCGGACTCAGTCAAGCTTTGCTTTGATAGTTACGCAAATAGAATTCTTAACAAATATTTTATACTTTAAAATTCTAGCTAAGGTTAGGTTAGGTTCTAGGTTTCTAGCTTATATATAAGACTAGGAGATCCCCGCGGTTTCTTCCACATAGTTCCTATTTCCGAGGGAATTTATACTAATATTATAAAGCTGAAAAGTTTGTTTGATTGAACGCGCTAATCTCAAGAACTACTGATCTGATTTGAAAAATTATTTCTGTGTTAGATAGCTCATTTATAAGATAGGAAGGCTATAGGCTATATATTATCGTGAACCGCGCGGGTAAAATCGCTCGGCGTCAGCTAGTACGAAATAAAATAAGTCTACGTTACTCTTTTGACGGCCTACGTGGGGCAGTGGTGTGCGCGGTGGATTTACAAGATGGAGATTCCTGGGTTCAATCCCCAGTTGGGCTGATTGAGGTTTTATTAATTGGTCCAGGTCTGTTTGGTGGGAGGGTCGGCCGTGGCTAGTTACCACCCTACCAGCAAAGACGTACCGCCTAGCGATTTAGCGTTCCGGTACGAAACCGTGTAGAAACCTAAAAGGGATTTTCATCCTCCTCCTAACAGGTTAGGCCGCTTCCATCTTATATGGCATCATCACTTACCATCAGGTGAGATTGTAGTCAAGGGCTAACTTGTAAAGAAAAAAAAAATCATAATGTTGTTTTCCATATATGTAAGAACATAATTATTCGTATTAACAAACCGATCCGATCATCATCATCAAATGATGATGATGATCGGAGTTTATTCGTAACAAACAAAATTCAAATATTTATAATCATCATCATGATGATGATGATGATGATGATTATATGACAAAATTCAAATATTTATAATCATTATCATGATGATGATGATGATGATGATTATAAATATTTGAATTTTATTTGTTACGAATAAACTCCGAAAGCACTGGACCAATACGAATAATTATTTTCTTACTTTCATCATCATCATCATGATGATGATGATGTCCAGTGCTTTCGGAGTTTATTCGTAACAAACAAAATTCAAATATTTATAATATTAGGTTAGAAAGCAAGACTGCAATTCTTGCATATGAATAGAAATGTTTTTAATGTTTGATATTCCATTAGGGTTATGAATGATGCATAATTATGACATTAATATTATATGACCATTAGCTGTGTTATAGTCCTAATTATGATGATAACGCCCGATCTATATAAAATTCAATTCTAAAGCTATACTACCATGTATTGAAATTATCGTGTATACATTAATATCGCAGTCGGGCATCGTTAATCGATTTTACTTTGGTGACTGAATCGGGGACTATTATACTGAAGTAAATAAATATTACCAACTCTAAGCCTTAATGGATTCTCGGAAAAACAATCATAAATTGCTCCACATATGTGTTTTGGTTCATTAGCTAGACTATGCAGTTTTAGAATATGAGGTCCTGGGTTGAATCTATTATAAGCTCGCGCTTGATCACGATATCACCTGATGGTAAGTGTAGATGCGGCCTAAGGTGGAACGCTTAGAGGATGCCTATCACTCTCATCTTAAATAAGCCCAGCTGGCCTATTTCCTATTATGGTTTTTATTATCAACCCATCAAAATGAAAAACAAATCAATTGACAAAATGTCATCTACATACTATGACACAAATTACAAATGTCATCCGGTACTTACGGTGTATATCATATAGTATGTAGATGACACTTTGTTGTCCACTTCAATAAGTTGGTGAATTAGGCCATTGGTTGTAAGAATTAATAAGCACTAATAAACACGAATGTTTATTAGTGTTTATTAATTTGAACTCTCTCCCGAGTGAGAGTTCCATGCCTTAGCCATGCGTTTAAAAAACGAAGAATCAAATCGCTTCGTATGATTTCTAGATATGTCAATGACATAGGGATAGAAACTTACCCGGTGTCTGTCAGTGCGATAGCAAACAGTTTTTTTTACATTCACCGTTAAAATTGTTAGCTTGAAGTTAATAGTTGAAGCACACACGTGCTTTGTAGAGCTCGTCAAGCCGTCGATCGCGGTCAATATAATTAACATTTAAAATAGTGATCACTGCAGAATCACACATTATCAGATCTACCCACCAATCCGCATAGAAAGCGGAGTGAAATTGAAGTGGCGTGATGAGTCTACATTCAATCTCCTACACGAGGCCAGCCCCCCTAGCCAAGTGGCACGTCGATTCTCTTTCTACGATCGCTAACGCTTCGAAAACTAGAAAGATGTGTGGGAATGACATTTGCTATTGACAAGTCACGTGATCAATATCTGTCATTCCCATACATCTTTCTAGTTTTCAAAGCGTTAGAGATCATAGAAAGAGAATCGACGTGCCACTTGGCTAGGGGGCTGGTTATTTGAGGTTCATTTAAAGAGAATTTGATGATGGTGATGTATAATTTATATCAATTACTCGTTTTTATATAAATGCTGTAATAAGTAGCTCAAAAGTAAAGCAAAAGGTATATCTTATTAGTTTAGGAGGCTGTCCATAGGACTTACCACGGTGACTACAGTCACCGTAAATATTTTTGATTTAATCGCTCACGGTGACTGCAGTTCCCAGAAACTAAACCTGGGTAGAGCCGTGATAGCCCAGTGGATATGATATAAATATCACGTGTCTCAAACGGTGAAGGAAAACATCGTGAGGAAAGCTGCATACCAGAGAATTTTCTCAATTCTCTGCGTGTGTGAAGTCTGCCAATTCGCATTGGGCCAGCGTGGTGGACTATTGGCCTCTCATTCTGAGAGGAGACTCGAGCTCAGCAGTGAGCTGAATGAATGAATATATAATGAATGAAATGAAATGAATATTAATAAAATTATATATTCGACAGAGCGTCTACGCTCTGTCGAATATATAATTATATCAATAACTCAGTCAATGATAAAAAGGCGTTCTAGCGCCTTTTTATCATTGACTGAGTTAATAGTGTAATCCTTGTAAAAATATACACACTAAATTCGATAAAGAAAAGCCATTTGAAGTTGGTTAGAAAGGTTATTTCTTTTGAACTCTCGCCATTTTCTTCTTATAGGTTTGATCTTAATACGCGAGGCGTGCGAAGAATTTCTAGTATCTTAATTTCAGACTAACGATCATCTAATCGTTTAGGAAAAGCCGTTTCGGGATAAATCATTGAATTGGAAATGTTTAGTTGAATAAGAATTGGTACTTATACGGCAGTGAATATAGAAAGCTTATCGAAAAGTATTGGATACGCGTTGCAATCTTCTTCCGTAGAAACATATCTCTTGGGAATGCTCCTATGATGTGAAATATTCGTATGGCGGGACAGATGTTTTGTATTTGGTGTGTAAAAAAAATTGGTACAAGAGTTCCATTGAAATGAAAGTAATTGAATGGGAAATATACGAGTAGGAATTGTGTTATTGCCACTTTATTTTATTCAAACTGATGTTTTAATAATTTTGTTCCAATATATACAATTTTATTGAATAACTTTATTGAATATTTAATATATAAAAAGCGAGGCTTGAGCGGGTCCGCTAGTAATTGTATATATTGGAAGGAATTGGAAGGAAAGGCATTATAAAGAAAATAAATAATATTTAAAAATATGTTAACCACATATTCCGGCACCGCAATGGTGGCCAAGACCAATAAATCGATAAGCTTATTATGTTTATTATAGGAGCCTGAGACTTTCGGACTCCATAAGTAGACCAGCCATTGTCATCGAAGATACCTTTGAGTCGAAGCATCTGGATCTAATTAAGCTTTCAAAATTTTAACACCTCATACTATCATGTTAGAAGCTTGAGGGTCCAAGGTCCCTCTAGTTTCGCACCTGATTTTATAAAACTGTTTAATCATCATTATTAGTTATATTTAGAAAACGCAGGTAAAACTTTAATTTTGCAATTATATTTTGACGTCTGTAATTTTAACACAACACACTGACATTGACAAGAGATAGATCTGTCAAAGATTATTAATCAAAGTCAAAATGACAGTTTGTCTAAGTTTATACCACAGATGTTGCTATATTTTTTATAAATCCTCTGAAACTAAAATAGACAATCATATTCTTACTTTAGTTTGCTGTAAATTGTAAGATTGTAGATCTGTTTGTAGTTCTTGTACTAGCTTAGTTTATTTTTATTTGTAATTTTGCTGTAACTGACTTTTTTTTTTTTTTTTTTTTCTCTTGTACTTTAATATACTTTGTTTCTCTTTTTATTTTTGTAAATCTGTGTAAATGTATATATTTCCTGTATATCTTTATTTGGCTGCTGGCGGTTTAGGATAAATAGGTGCATTTTTTTTTAGCATTTTTAGACACTTATCATAATTTATTTATTATTATTATAACTATTTTATATATAAATATTTTTGTATTTGTTTAATATTTTTAATTATGTCATGTACCAGTTTAGATAGTGATATATTTTTGTCTATGTCGTCTAGTGATAATAGTTTCCACAGTACATCTTTCCTTCCACTCGATGAAACCCTTGATTCTCACTTCTCGGATTGCCAGAAAAACTTTAATGTTATCCACATTAATGCACAAAGTATCCCGGCTCATTATTCTGATATGCTTGCGTCTTTTGATTCCCGTAATATTCATGCCATTCTTGTTTCAGAATCGTGGCTTAAATCTTGTTTACCATCAACGTCCTACTCGATGCCGGGTTTTAGGCTTATACGCAATGACCGCGTGGGTAAGGGTGGTGGTGGAGTGGCGATCTACTTGCGGTCTTATATTTCTTTCTCTATTGTTGATTCGTCTCCACAACCTCCTTCACCTGATGCGGCTGAGCACCTGCTGCTAGAAGTTGTCCTATCGCAAACAAAAATTCTTCTTGGCGTGTTCTATTGTCCACCATCTGTTTCTAATTACTTTTACTCATTTGAAACTTTACTGGAACAAGTAGTCCCCTTGTATAGTCACAGCATAATTCTGGGGGATTTAAATACATGCCTAATTAAAGATGACTATCGCAGTAAGAAGTTAATGACTGCAGTTGAATCATGTAGTTTATCTGTCCTGCCACTTACTGCTACACATTATTCTCCTGGTTGTACTCCATCTCTTCTTGACCTTATTATTGTGTCTTCTCCTGATTTCGTCTTCAAGCATGGTCAATGTCCAGCTGAAGCATTTTCGTATCATGATTTGATTTATCTTTCCTATAAATTACGTCCTCCTAAGGCAAAATCGAGAATACTTCTGCAGCGTAACTTTGCTGGAATTGATAAAAATCGCCTTTGTGATGATGCTACGAATTTGGATTGGTCTGTTATTGCAGATGCAGATTCAGTTGATTGCAAGGTAGACTTATTTAATACCCTAATAACTCAGCTCTATGACGTGCATGCTCCGGTAAGGCCGATTAAAATGAAACACCTACCTGCTCCTTGGCTTACTGATGATATAAAAATTTATATGAACAAAAAGAATTCTGCAAAATATAAATATAAAACAACTGACTCTGAAGCGAATCGTCTTAAATATCATAAGGCTCGGAATCGCTGTAATACATTATGTAGAGATGCACAACGACGCCACATTTTTAAATCAGTAGAAAATGGCAATTCTGCCAAAACTTGGAAATTTCTAGAATCTCTTGGAGTTGGTAAATCTTCCCCTAATAATCCTATCAATATTGATATCGAACATCTGAATAAACATTTTGCTACTTCCGATACGATTGATAGTATTGATAAAGAACGTACACTTAACATTCTTTCTTCTGCTTCAACTCCTAATCATTTACCCTTTTTCTTTGAGTCTTTCACTGAATGTGATGTTAAGAAGAGCATTTTATCGATCGTCTCAAATGCTGTCGGTTCTGATGACGTGAGCCGTAATATGATCATTCCCATTATTGATATTGTTATCCCAGTTCTTACCCATATCCTAAATTATTCCATCCACTCCAGTAAATTTCCTGAGGCATGGAAGAGTGCTCAAATTATTCCATTACCTAAAAAAATTACCCCTAATTCCTTCTCAGACTTTCGACCTATTTCAATTTTGCCTTTTCTGTCAAAAGTCCTTGAAAAATTGGTTTTCCGACAGTTGAGTCTTTTTCTTAGCAAGCATTCCATTCTAAGTCCCTTTCAATCCGGTTTTCGCCCTGGTCATAGTACGGTCACAGCTTTAGCAAAAGTTACTGATGATATCCGCTGGGCGATGGATAATAGACAACTCACAGTCTTAGTTCTGCTAGATTTTAGTAATGCTTTTAACACTGTTGACTATGACATTTTGTTGGGTTTATTATGCTCTCTTAACATATCTCCATCGGTGGTTGACTGGTTTCGGAGTTACCTCAATGGCCGTAAACAGCGTATTCGCGTTCACGATTCTTTCTCATCTTGGTGCGATGTTTCGGCCGGGGTACCTCAGGGTGGCGTGTTATCTCCTTTACTCTTTTCCATATTCATTAATTCTATCACTCAATGTTTCACTTCTCTCTACCATATGTATGCAGATGATGTGCAAATATATCGCTCGTCAACTCTTGAGAACCTTGGCTCTGCTGTGTCTGCTATTAATAAAGATCTAAATGCAATTTCAGTATGGAGCAAACAGTATGGGCTTAAGGTTAACCCTATTAAATCAAAAACAATTATTATTGGCAGTCCTAGTCTAATCTCAAGAGTTGTTTGGGGCGACGTACCACCTATTATTTACAACGGTGTCATGATACCGTATTGTGATTCGGTTAAAAACCTTGGAGTTGTTATGGACAAGGAATTATCGTGGTGCATGCATATCAAGGAGTTGAGTAGGAGGACGTTTGCGACGTTGAGTTCGTTACGACGCCTACGTTCTCTTCTTCCAATTCCTACCAAAGTTATGTTAGCAAATTCTCTCCTACTCTCTGTTCTCGATTATGCGGACGCAAGCTATCCCAGTTTGACTGAGGACTATCTTAATAAACTTGAGCGACTTCAAAATGTTGCAATTCGGTTTATATTTAGCCTTCGCAAATATGACCATATATCTGAATTTCGTCAGAAACTCAAGTGGCTTCCTATTCGCCGTCGCCGGGATCTGCATGTACTTTCTCTTCTGTACTGTGTGCTCTTTAATCCAAAATATCCTCCTTATCTTAAGGAGAAATTCACATTTCTGGGAGTGCAATCAGAGCTAAGAACATGTCGTGCTCTTACTCTGTGTATGCCTTTCCATAGGAGTAAATTTTATAAGTGTTCATTTGTTGTTCGTGCTATTAAGCTATGGAATGCACTCCCAGTCGACATTCGGAAATCCAAATCCCTTGACATGTTTAAAAAATCCGTTAAGACATATTATCTTAGTCACTAGTTACATATTTTATTTTATTAGAATATTTATCATACGACATAATGATATATTTATATATTAGTTTATTTTATGATATTTATAATTATTATATAATTTGTGTATTATGGTTTATGTATTAGTGTGTAGTTATTTGTATGTATGTATATGTACAATATTATTACGTACACACCACCTACAGTTGTCCTAATAAGTTCCTAAGCCTAAGGTTGCCTGGAAGAGATCGCTACTAAGCGATAAGGCCGCCTTTTGTATTCTACTTTTTCTTGTGTTTCTGTTTTGCTTGTTTTCTTTTATTTTTGTGGTGTACAAATAAAGTGTATTAAATAAATAAAAATAAATAATCATCATGACATCGTCCGCGTGGAAATCAATGTAAACTTTCAAGCCCTATTTCACCACTATAGGGGTTGAATTTTAATTATTTTTGAATTACATTATATTTTGTATTTTTTTATGATTTATTAAAAACAAATTTTTGAAACTGTAACTCTAAAAATTAAAAACTTTTTATACAAACTTTCAACCCCTATTTCACCCCCTTTTCATTTTATTTTTGCAATAAAAAGTATCCTATAATCTTTTTATGGTCTTAAACCGTGCCAAGTTTCATTTGAATTCTTTCAGTAGTTTCAGCGTGATGCCCGAATAACAAAAAAACACGGACAGGCAGACAGACAAAAAATTGAAAAATACAGTTTTAGCTTCAGCATCGATTATACATATACTGCCCCCCAACAAAAAATTTCAAAATATCTTGAATGTACAGAATTCGTATTATAAGTATAGATTCTAGATGGCGCTGTTGTCCGTTATCCCACGTTAACGTTTTTTGTTACAAATGGTATAAGTAAAATCTCAAATTGCGAATAATAATGTACCTATAGAATTCGACCAGTTTTATTATAAGTATAGATATTGAATAGAATAGAATAGATATAGATATTTAAAAAAAAAACAGTAAATAAAATAACAAACGCCGATGTGACATTTAAATACAATAAATAACTAGCATGTAGCACTACGGCTCGTATATCAGAAACTGAAACGTTCAATATTTTACATTTTATGCGAATAGTTGTTTGAAATGTTAGAGTCTGCAAAATATTGCATGAAAAACTGTAGTTGACGTAGACATTTATTGGAAACAGATTCATTCGTTGGGTTGCGCTCGCTATTGATTAACGTGGACGGGTACCGCAACTTAGCTGACAAAGTGGTTTCAACAACAATATTTAGCTCTTTGAACATTTTTGAATGAATAGTTTTTAGGGTTCCGAACGTTTTTTTTTATCCTTTGCAAGTTAGTCCTTGACTACAATCTCACCTGATGGTAAGTGATGATTTATTCTAAGATGGAAGCGGGCTAACTTGTTAGGAGGAGGATGAAAATCCACACTCCTTTCGGTTTCTACACGACGTTGTACCGGAACGCTAAATCGCTTGGCGGTACGTCTTTGTCGGTGGAGTGGTAACTAGCCACGGCCGAAGCCTCCCACCAGCTAGACCTGGACCAATTAAGAAACCCTCAATCGGCCCAGCCGAGGATCGAACCCAGGACCTCCGTCATTAAATCCACCGCGCATACCACTGCGCCACGGAGGCCGTCAACTTACGTAGTACAAAAACGGAACCCTTATTTATAAACATCAGTAGAAATCATGTAATATTTTATTTTACGCAAGCTTATAGAAAAGTCGTATTATAGTGTTCATGAATATATAAACGACACATGACTGGCTACTTAACACCTATTGTTAAATGGTGATAAACTAAACTAAACTTGTTGTGGGCTTTTCTTGGACCAAGGTGCGTTTGAAACCCTCGTAAATTTAATTATAATATTAAATTTAATTTTTAACAGTGAGCCGAATATGGGTTGGTAATGATGGTTAAGTGATAGAGTAAGTTCATTTCATTCAAATGTGTTTACGATCATTAAGAATTCGCTATTTTGGTTCGGGTTTAATTCTGTTTGCGCGACCTCTTTACTTAAATTGAGTTATCGTTAAGCTTTTCTTTCGAACACCGAAATGCTTTCAGTAAGTAGCATAAAGCTGTTATAAAACCTAGATTTAAAAATAAATGATAAAAATCTTAGGTAAAGAAATTTCTCGAAGATGTCATACAAATACGACGATGATTGAGGATACAAATTTTGCGCGAGTACGCCGGGATTTCTTTAAAATATGAGTTGCTAAATTTTACAATTTATCTCTCGAATATTAGTTGAGGAGACGAAAATGTTTGTCATTGTCGTTAGTTACAAATGAATATATGTACCCGTACCTATCTCATCCTATTTATCTAAACTGAATAAGAATATCTGGATGACTCAGTTATTTTCAAACTGTGATGTATTTCTTTTTTTTTTTCTTATATATTATACCTATATAAAATCGTAGCTTTTATAAACTTTGATTAAACTAACTTACAAAGATTACTTAATAGGTAATACTATAAAAAATTATATTACAAGCGCACAAATTATAAATTACGTTAAAATTTACTACTTCTACTTAGGTATATACTTTTAAGATATATTGGTAGAGGTAGTACTTATACCAATATATGTATAAACAATACACATACCTTGTCCGCCCTAAGACCTTCTTAATGCGGCCCTGTCGAAAAATCCGTTCTTAAATTTCAACTTTGTATGTCAAGCGTGCCCTTTAGCTTAAATAATTTATCTATATTCTTCAGAAAACCTATAACACCATCTTATGAATATCATCTATACTAATATTATGAAGAGTTTGTTTGTTTGTTTGATTGAACGCGCTATTCTGAGGAACTACTGGTCCGATTTGAAAAATTCTTTCAGTGTTAGATTTATCGAGGATGGCTATAGGCTATTTTATCCCCGTATGCCTACGGGAACGGGAACCACGCGGGTGAAACCGCGCGGCGTCTACTAGTATTATATATTAGATGGATCACAGAACATAGAAAAGCTAACGCTTATATATATATATATATATATATATATATATATATATATATATATTAAAATATTATACGCAACGACGAGCAATGTACGTCATGGATTAATTAAGCTCGGATAAAAGTTTAGGTTACAAAGGAGTTTCATAAGAAGAACACTAATGAGCCATTAGTACTTTACTGCAGACTACTTAAAACCCTTGTCACTTGGATGACTTGGCACCTTACGTTCAAACAGCGTGGATTAAACAACAATTTTTCGCTTAGAACCTAAATTACGGCAGCATAATGACGACATACTTAAAATACTGGCACATTTATTTCATACTAGCTTTTACAAGAAACTTCGCTCGCTTTGTTGTACATTTTATCAATTAATTTTATATGGGACGATAGTCTAAAAGTTTTTATTTTATCCCTTGGGAACATTGGTACAAGGTTGCTTGTATGCTGATGCTTGGGAACTATTATATATGTTTTCTACATGTACAAGGAGTGTATTTATGTCCTTATCGTATTTTTAAAGTACCCTATGTTTTTTCTTATGACTTTTTCAATGTTACCCTGATATTCGTATGAAAAATTAAATAAAAGTTAAGTAGTAGTGTAATATGGTGATACGTAACAAAAAACCTTGGGTGAGTATGTTGTGGACTCTTTTCGGTACGAGGCGCTTTGAACCCTCGTAATTTTATTTTTTTAATTTTAGTCTTTCATCATCATAATAACATGAAGTTTGTGAAACCATAGCAAACAAACATGCAAGTTCATATTCACATGTAATACTAAGGATATTATAAAAAGGAGAGCGATCGACATTTGCGTGGACACGCAATGTACTCGTAATTGTAACTTCGTTACTTCTTTTACCACGATCGAACGTCGGTACCACAGATATAAGAAGTAACAGCGTAAGCTTTTAACGATGTCTGTTAACGGTACTAATAACGTATGAACATATGCTTCTCCGAGCATTATATTTCTAAAATAATAAACAAACCGCATAAATTGCATTAAGTGTACAGACAGGCACACGATCCGTAGTGCAATTTCATTATTTTATAGAACACTAGTGGACGCCCGTGACTTCATCCACGTTGAAATCAGTTTCCACAAATCCCGCAGGAACCGTGGATTTTTCCGGGATGAAAAGTAGCCTTTTTGTTAATCCAGAGTAAAATCTATTTCCATTCTAAAATTTCAGCGAAATCGCTTCGGTAGCCGCAGCGTAAAAGAGGAACAAACATACTTACACACTTTCACACTTACACACAAACTTTCGCCTTTATAATATTAGTAGGAAGTAGGATAGGATTAGTAGGATATACACACACAGTCTCTCTTGACTTTTGAGTTTTAAAGAACCAATTTTTGTGAAAAAATACCTAGCTATTCTCTCCTCATCCTATAGGTCACTTTTTTGCATAAAAAAATTACAATCCGTCTGTCAATTCCTGAGATAAGTGCGTTTATACCAACTCTTCCGGTAATTGTATGGATATAGATTCGACATGCAAACTCGGTATAGATATAACTTTACAAAGAATTTGTTTAATATTCCTATATATTTTGAAGGCTTATCGTCGGTTGAAAGCCTGCCGCCCTTGGGGTAAAGTTCAAGTATACTTTCTAATTAAAGCCGCAATAGAAACTTCAAATGTTTGTAAAAGAGCGTTAAGTTAGAACAAATTACCTTTTTTATGACCATAATTAATGTATTGAGGATCCAAATTTTCTTTATACATTACTCAACTTTGTGAACGTTCACATCTTTCTTTTATGAATATGAAAAGTTTAGTAGGGTTTGTTATTTCCACTCAATTCTAACATATTTTACTTATTTGGAATTATTTTATGTAAATTGGAATAAAATATTCATTTATTCATTTTAAGAAAATATCATTAGTAATTTACTCTACCCTGCTATTTCTAAACATTTTATTAGACATAAAAAAAACAGAACCCTTCTTGCAGTCGGGTAAAAAGAAAATACAGAACTGTACGAGTAGGTATTGGTCTATTGAACTATAAATCTGTGTATAGAAATATCAAGAATGCCTTAATAATCTCGTAGAGAATATTATAAAATTCTTTTTTTTATAAATACTATCTCAAATATCATTATCATGATCATCATCATCATCATGGAAACATTCATTTGTTATTTTTTTTAAGAAAATATCAGTAGAAATTTACTTTACTCTGCGATTTCTATATTTACGAATATAGAATTGTACGAATTGTCTATTGAACTATAAAACGGTGTATAGAAATGTAAAGACTGTCATAATGATCTCGTAGAGAATATTATCAAATTCTTCTTTTTATAAATACTATAAAACATGACCTCTCATTTCTGCACAAAGCGAAAAGACTGCGCTAGAAGTTGGACACGAAAACAGTTAAGCCCAGCTGATCTTCTTGAGAGGGTCTGCTTACAAATGAAAGTTAAAACTAAACTGGGTAAACTGCGATCCATTTGTTTAGAGGGAACGATGCCACAGACAGATACAATGGCATACGGTATACTACTTATAACTTTTAACACACTTCGATTTTACATCGAAGTATAATTAAACACCGTTACACAAAATTCATGTAGGTATTAAGTAATTTCTGTAAAGCTTCTTTGGTTGATTTTTAACACATCATTTTACTCGTGCGCTGTACATGCTACAGCGCACGAGTAAAATGACCATGGTGCAGGTGACAGTTCATTTTACTCTTGAAAGTTTTAATAGTACAATTTATGAACGTCATAAGGCAACTATCACCCGCACCATGCAGCGCACATAATATAGTAGGTACCTAGTTTAGGTAGTAGAAACATGTAATAGTATCCATAACCCAAGGGTTGCTAGTTTGTGACAGTTCCTACAAAATTGTTTAGAACCAACAAAAAGCTCTATTACTTAGTTTCGTTTAATTAAGCAGACCCTTATCACAAATGGAAGTGCTGACCAACCGCGAATAACTATGTAGGTACATTATCCCAGACCCATACAAAACTACGATATTTATTACCGCCTTATTTATGTGGCAATAAAACCTTTTCTTACAATTTCATAGCAATTTATTCTAACTCATTTACAAAATTGTCTACTTTTGCGTCAGTTGATAACTGTTTTTGAAAATATGCTTTGTCTTGTTCCTTATTCGTAATAATTTAAACACAATGTGCCAACGGGAAACTTAACGCTGGGTACATCTAGATTTATTTAGAACGTAATAATATAAATCGTTTTTAAGGTTCTGTCCCCAAATGGTAAAAAGGGACACGTTAGTCCGTCCGTCCCCAGGTATCTCATGAATCGTGTTATTTATACAGTTGAAATTTTCACAGATTTTGTACTCGTTCTTCTGTTACCGCTATAACAACAGATACTTAAAAATAAAAATTAATATTATTAAGTGGAGTCCCATACAACAAACGTGATTTTTCAATAATGGTACGGAGCCCTTCGTACGTGAATCTGACTCATACTTGGCCGTTTTTATATTTAAATTGACATTAGGTGACGATGTTTCTAGATAAAAGCGCGCAAACTTAAAATAAGTAACGTTACACAATCTACTCGTAGCTTGTAAAACTTGATTTTGTACTATATCTTCATACGGAACTCTAAACTGCTTCGCGATACAACATGCACTTAGTTATAAAAAAAAGTCATGAATTTTGTTAAATTAAATCTAACTTGGAACTTCTTTGTTTTATACTTCACCCGGGCCCCAGGGTTTCACCCGTGTAGTTCCCGTTCTCATGAGAAAACGAGGATAAAATAAAGCCTTTACAAATAACGTCACTTTATAATAGTAAAAGAATTTTCAAAATCGGTTTAGTAGATGGAAATTTTAGCTCTATATAATATTATATAGTACTAGTGGACCCGGTCAAGCTTCGCTTTGACTTATGTGCACTTCTTCCCTATCTCTACTCTACCCCTGCCCTACCCCTCTCTACCCCTACCCCTTGACTCTTAAACGTTTGTATGGGAAATAGAAAACGGTTGTTTTTATGGTTTTCCCGGCAATTATACTGATTTTTCTCACCTTTTAAAACTTCTCTATACCTCCACGAACATTTCAAGACCAAGATGAGATAAATCCGCTCAGCCGTTCTCGAGTTTTAGCGAGACTAACGAACAGCAATTCATTTATATATATATAAGATGGATACCTATCAAAAAGCCTGATTACATTTAATAGGAATCTTTTGTCATTTTTTAAATCTTAATGTTGTTATGTTTGTCTTTATATCTAGAGTAGAAGTCCTGCACATGACACTAACCATCTAGCGTTTCTACTACAATGAACTCTGATAGTTTGTACTTTGTAAAAGGTCACAGAATAACGATCGAAACTAGATTACGTAAAAATTTGGTTTCATACAATAATAGGTACACGTCTTAACACGGAGATATATTACTATCGTCACGAAGAAATACGAGATTTGGGCTAAATATACGTAAGAATTTGGGCAAATACGTAACAATTTGGGCAAATACGTAAAGATTTGGAGTAAACAAGAAAAAAGCAATGAATTAATTACGGATTCCTTTGTTCAGATCTTAACCTTTGATGTTAAAGAAAACAAGGAAATGTTTGTTAATTCATTCTTTTTGTTGCGTAAGTACGGAACATAATTCCAATATTGAAAGTCATACTTTTGTTTGAACAAAGGATTTTTTCAAAGAAGCCTTTGTTAAACCTAAAATGTTGTTTATGAAAATTTAAAACTGTAACTTAATTAAAAAAACATATGGTTAATAGAGATTGATACGTAGTTTTAATATTATTGTAAAATTTTATTCAATTTATTAAATAAAGTAATATATTTTTTAAAAACTCTGAAAATCGTTCTTGAAGTTTCACATTACATTCATAGATATATTTATTAGTGCAGAGCCGAAGAATAGGCGAGAGAGAGAGTATATATTGGAGGAGGTTTTGGAGATAAGACACACCATAATAAGCTACTTCATTGCGGGTTTTATGATAATAACAATTGCCTCTATAACAAATGCGGGATCCATCATGGTTTAACATATCATTAAAACACCGCTCCAATTCTGGGCTGGTCCATTCTCCGTAGCAAAAGAAGAAAAACTCATTATGTGGTAGCTGCCTAATTAGAGTTACACGATGTGAGATTATTTGTGCTGAATTCATATTAATATATGTTATTAGTCCTATCAGAGTAAAAGCTTTTTAGAACACAACCATTTTTTTTAAATACGAAACAAAGTATCACTAATTAAAAAAAAATTAGCAAATATGTTATTTTTTTTATAATTTTGATACACCAACAATGGCAACAAGAAATATTAATAATAATATATATATATATCTAATAATAATCTATATATATATATTATTTATACTGCATAAAAAGCTTTTTTTCCAAAAACGGGTCTAATTACTTTTTTATGTTTAACGTTTTTTTGTATGCACTTTTAACGGTCACATTGAAAAAAAAACGTATTAGGCAAAGTTGTACGTCCTAATATTTACGGGACATCCTGTATAGGAAAAATCTTAGTGCTAGTGCTTAACGAAGCCATCTCCTATAGGTATAAACAGCATTGCTGTTATTATACAGTTTCAAGCCTTAATAGTCCTTTGTTAGCTTTGTGGCACAAACGAGCGTTTGTAAAATAAAAAACATAGTAGGTAGTTTGTTTGCAACAGTCTTCCAATAAATGTCGTGATGGAATAAAAACAAAACCCCCGCGTCAAAGTTTTTGTTACCTGTGTGTGCAATAGTTCGAAGTTTTTATGAAAGCATGGAAATAGGGAATTTTACTCGCTGAAGTATAAATTACTAGCTGACGTCGCGCGGTTTCACCCGCGTGGTTCCCGTACCCGTAAGAATACGGGGATAATATATAGCCTATAGCCTTCCTCGATAAACGTGCTATCTAACATTGGAAGAATTTTCCAAATCGGACCAGTAGTTCCTGAGATTATCGCGTTCAAACAAATAAACTCATTAGCTTTATAGTATATTAATATTATTAGTATAGACTATACTGTAGACATAACTATGTCATAAAATAATTAGGGGAATATATTTTTTATAATAACAATCTGTATATATATTATATATACAGATTGTCTATATATTTTATATTACATATTTATAAGACCGCAAAGAACCTAATCTTTGCGGTCTTATAGGTACCATAGATAATTTGATTGTAGGTTTGCGTTGTTCGATAGGCGATTTATGTTTCGTCTCGGTAGCGTAGCTTGTTAATTTCCCCGTGGGATAACAAATAAATCGTTAAATTGTTTGACAGTGGACCACTTAAAATTGCCTAAATAATTGTTTTTCATGTTAAGCCCTATTCTAGTCGGTTATTCTGTTAACGTTTATGAAATTATTATTGTGAATTAGGGAGGGGGGGATACTTCTCCGGAATGAAAAGTAGCATATGTGTTAATACAGAGTAAAATCTATTTTCAGTCCAAGTTTTAACCAAATCAGTTTAGTAGTTGCGGCGTTAAAGAGTAACAAACATCCATACAAATTTTCTCGTTTATAATATTAGTAGGATATCTTTATATTAAAAAATAATAACTATTTATCTCGTGCGCCTTGTTACAATGTCAGGGTTCAATTATTTTTAACATTATTCCATGTAAAGATAATGCCAAAGACGTTATTTACTGAAAAGCCACGCTCGTAAAATCTTTCAACTGCAAAAGCTTTAAAAGAGATGTGCTGAACATTACGACTATCCACAGCACCTATACCAGTAATAAACAACAAGTCGCAATCTGAAACAGAATAATATATGCATGAAGTTTCAGTCTAGCTGCAGAAATAAACATAATCTATGAGAACGTTTTACTAAGGTTCAACAACAAAGCAAAATACTTTACAAATAAAGGAATATTATCTTTCTTTAATGTCTGTTCATTGATCGCGTTTGTTATGGTAGTTAATTTTTGACGACATCTCTGGCGAATGTTGGTAGTACTATAGCACTTGACAGAGGTCCTGGATTCAATTCCCATCTCGGGTCAATTTTGGATTTTATATTCTTAGGCTTATGCTTATCTAAATTTCTTAGGCTTATCTTAATTTCTTAGGCTTATGTCTGGTCTGGGGGTAGGCTTCGGCTGTGGCTAGTTACCACCCTACCAGCAAAGACGTATCGCCAAGCGCGTTCAGCGTTCCGATGCGATATATGTCTCTGATCCGTAGCGATGTCTCGTATAAACCGTCAGGGTTGTAGGTAGTAACTTTTACCTCGCCGCTTCAATCTTAGACTGCATCGTCACTTAGCATCAAACAAGATTCAAGGGCTGACTTGTCCTGTAATAAAATAGTAACAAACAATAAACCAACATCTTTGTTTGAATTAATATCGCCATTTTATAGAGAAATTTATTTTATATAACAGGTTGAATTGTCAGGCTTTCGTGGAAAATAACATCTTTATTATCCTACGCAGAGAAGGTACCTACTAAAAATTAAAGAGAAATAAAATTCGTGAAATACAAAGCGGGTGAATTGTTGTGATTATTTCTACAGAGAATATGATGGAATTACCTTACCAAGAATATTACAGAAGCAAAATAATACAATCGAATTAGGAACTCTTTGCAATGGTACTCGTCTAGACGACGTCGCGTCGATGCTTTTGAGGACATCACTTCGCCAATAAAACACTATCAATTCCTAGTAAATTGATGAATATTGTAATTTTATGACACCGTTATGTTATTTACGAAAGTCGTCAAATAGTAGAGCCTGTTAATTATAGGCTTGAATTTGAGAGCGTAAGCAATTATGTCGACTTGTTATATTAAAACTAAGTGTTTTCTTAATTCCCAAAAGGGCTTCAATTATTTATAACTAGTGGATGCCCGCGACATCATCCGCGCGTCAGTTTTTCACAAATCCCGCAGGAACCTTGGATTTTTCCGGGGTGAAAAGTAGCCTATGTGTTAATTTAGAGTAAAATCTACTTTAATTCCAAATTTCAGACAAATCGCTTCAGTAGCCGCAGCGTAAAAGAGGATCAAACATACTTGCACACTTTCACACTTACACATTTACACACTTACACACAAACTTTCGCCTTTATAATAATGGTGTGATTATTTGCGAGTAATGTATAATTTAGTTTTTTATATTCGAATTATTCTTAAACAAAAAACAAATTTTAGTTTTAACAAACATCTATATGTATTAAATATTGTATAGAAAGAAATGCCATTTTGCGGAAGAAATATTATGTAGAAAGTACATTTTTTTGTTACTGTTCTAGAAAATCAAGCAATAGTGCTACACTGATCCGACAAAACACTTTCAATGCACGTTTCTAGTAAGAGAATCTACTGGAGTTATTGAATCAACAATTTTAAATTGCAAAAATCAATAGATTTATTAGAAGAGCTCTCACTCAACAAGCCAATATTTAAAAAAATTTAAATATTTCACAATGAACAGAATGTTTCTATATATTAACAGTGCTGTTACTAAATAAAACTAACAATGTCGGTGATGTTAGTGTGAGAGGAATAACAAAAGGGTCGAAAGTCGAGTGACGGAGGTCAAGCTTCCGACACGAGTATTCCATTTAGCTACTAAAATTTGTATTATGAAATTCTTCACACATGTATAGTTCTAGAAGTCTTGAGGCTCTAGCAATGTTGACTTTCTACAATCGAAAACGATTACGATAACTTAAAAATGTATGGAGGTCAAAGTTTGATATCGATATGTAATTTGTTCAATATATAATTTGTTCTCCTTCCCCTCTCTTTTTTGCTGTAGCACCACCTTCTGAGGAACTGGACCCAACGCCAAGACCTCGGGAAGCCGTAAGTTACCCACGGGACCAACGAGGCATTCTAACAGGCCAGTCATAAGTCATCGTTGTTCCATAAATAAAACTATAAAAAAGTCAGCAAGTCCTTGTAACTGATTACAAACTTGGTTCAGAAAAACAAGACGCCAGTGAAACAAGTTAGGTAAATGTTTTTAGGGTTCCATGACCAAAGGGTAAAACGGAACCACATTATTACTACTTTCGTCCGTCCGTCTGTCATCAGGCAGTATCTCATGAACCGTGATAGTTAGATAGTAGAAATTTCTGCAGATGATGTATTTTGACGGCCTCAGTGGCAAAGTGGTATGCGCGGTGAATTTACAAGACGGAAGTCCTAGGTTCGATCCCCGGCTGGGTTGATTGAGGTTTTCTTAATTGGTCCAGGTCTGGCTGGTGGGAGGCTTCGGCCATGGCTAGTTACCACCCTACCGACAAAGACGTACCGCCAAGCGAATTAGCATTCCGGTACGATGTCGTCTATAAGCCGATAGGGGTGTGGATTTCATTCTCCTCCTAATAAGTTAGCCCGCTTCCATTTGTTAGATTGCATCATCACTTACCATCAGGTGAGATTGTAGTCAAGGGCTAATTTGTAGAGAACAAAAAATCTGTTGTCGCTCTAACAGCAAATACTAAGTAACAGAATAAAATAACTAATTAAGGGGACTCCCATACAACAAATGTTATTTTTATAGATAGGTATTACGGAACCCATCGTGCACGATCCGACCCGCACTTGGCCAGTTTTATTAAGGTTAGTAAGGTTATTTGTGAGGGCTTGCTCGGGGATAGCAGCACTTATGTCAGGTATACCATCCTGTTACGTCAGCTCGGAGAGTAAAAAAACCTTATAAAATCGATACTAACGTTCCAAGTAGCAGTTGGTTATAAGAAATTCGTTCTCAACTTAATCAAGCTCTACCATCGTGTAAATGTAATAATGAACGGCTTCATTAATGTCCATTAGTTGGCTTTCATTTTCTTTATAAGGCACTATAAATAATAATAAATAATCTCAATGTCAAAGGAAATGAAATATATATTCCAAGGTCCAATTCAATGAAATATAATTAATATAGAAATAATATTTTGAACAAAAATAAAAATTTAAAAAAAAAAGTAGTATCACTCTAAAAATGGAGTTTTTCCCACCATTCTAACATTGCTCATATTGGTCGTGGCGTGATGAAAAGTATACTATAACCTGCCCAGGAGTATGAAGAATAATTGTACCAAGTTTCGTTAAAATACGTCGATTAGTTTTTGTTTCTATAACGAACATACAGACAGAAAAAATTTTACTGATTGCATTTTTGGCATCAGTATCGATCACTATTCACCCCCTGACATAATTCATGTACAGAAAAAATTACTTCTCTACAGGTTTATTATAAGTATATAGATATTGTATGAATTATAATCGATGCCATGATCGTATTCAAACTATCATAAAGTCGTTTTACTAAATTGGTAACAATAACTTTGAATTGTTCCGCAATAGTTGTTTGCCGCAACCAGAGACAACTAACTAACAAGAACTTTGACCGCAGTAAGAGAGCTATCGATTTAGAAATGAATTCCGCTCGAAAGAACATGTTTCACCAGAACCACCCAGCCACCGCGTTTAACTTTAAATATTCAGGTAGAATATTTGATGTTTCCACGTGTACTTAGAACTACGGGTAACATTCCCGAGTTTGTACATAACAGAAAATGGGGTCATAATATTATATTATCCAGTACGAACTTTAAGCTTTCTGCACTGTCGTATTCGCACGTTTGTCGGTCGTTTGTGTTTACAGATGTCTAGGCACATGACAGAGGTGTTTTGAGGAATATTTAACTACGTCTCTACCTTTGACTGTGACGTAGGAATTAAACCACGAGCGTTGAACTCCTAAACGAATTAGAATAATAGTGAGAAATACAAAGAATTTCATACATAATTGCACTTATATTTGTAACTAGCGGACGCCCGCGACTTCGTCTGCGTGGAATTCAGTTTTTCACAAATCCCGCGGGAACCATGGATTTTTCGATTTCGATTTCGGATAAAAAGTAGCCTATGTTATTTATGTTTACATTCCAAATTTACGCCAAATCGCTTCAGTAGCCGCAGCGCAAAAGAGAAACAAACATACTTACACACTTTCACACTTACACACACTTTATAATATTAGTGTGATTAGTGTGATAGCCAGTAGGTACTATAGCTTTAAACATATTATGTCTTTATCACTTACAATAATAAACAGTTTGTTTTTCTAAATAAAAACATGGTAAAATATTACAATGAATAATAAACCCCGTTACTATATACGCTATACTATATATAGGCTATACGAGTGGGGTATTTTTTAGATTAACACCAATCAGTTAATTCGGTTTAAAATACCCATGTAGGATTAGTGGTGTATTACATAATGGAATATCATTTGACAACTTAATCATATGCGTAGAAATAAATAAATATTATAGTACTTATCAACTGATCACGTATTGAAATACCGCAAATTATAACTAAAGTTTCGTTATTATGCATGCACAAAGGCATGACTCGATTAAACGCTAAATTGGCTTTGCACCACAGTGTCGCACAAAATTCAGAGCGCGTCGAGGTTAACGGCAAATTGCCATCTATCCACTAAACCCATTGTGTCGAGAGCGTGAATTATTTTGGATTACCAAAGTGTACACGTGACCGTGAGTGTTTCTAACATCTATATTAAACTAGCATCGATATAATCACATAATATAAAGCACTTAAGCTGCGTTTATGGATATAATAGTCTAGCAATGACTGAAAAAGCCCAATGACTTTTTACTAATAGACGTTTCAAACACTATCATTATCGCAGTAAAAACAGCTAAACTATTACTATGCCTATGTTAGAACGTTTATAGACATAGATAATAGACGAAAAATAAGGAAAATGTTGGCATATGCCTTACCATGCATTTTATTAACAAGAGATGATATAGATTTTTTTGAACCGTGATAGTCCAGTGGATATGACCTCTGCCTCCGATTTCGGAGGATGTGGGTTCGAATCCGGTCTGGGGCATACACCTCTAACTTTTCAGTTGTGTGCATTTTAAGAAATTAAATATCACGTGTCTCAAACGGTGAAGGAAAACATCGTGAGCGAGTGTGAAGTCTGCCAATCCGCATTGGGCCAGCGTGGTGGACTAAGGCGCTAACAACAACAACAACAAAATATCTTAGAGCAGACCTCAGAAACCTGTTCAAAATTTAACTAGTTGTTATGCATATTGCAATGAAAGTTCTGGAGACCATACAAAATGTACGAGAAAATGATTTTTCTTCTCAACGTTTTTCTCGAGTCTTTCCGCTTCTACAAATTATAAAGATATTACCCACTTGTTGCAAAATATGTGCTGCTATATCCTGAGCTACCACCTGTGGTCTGCATAATATGTAACAGAGTGGGGCCATCCCCATTTACATTGTCAAGTGTGAAACAAACGTTAAAGTTTTTGACGATGTATGTACAACTGGCCTACTCTCTATTTTGGTCTTTATTAACAACTTTTTAAAATAAACAACAAATCAAGTTGATAGTTAAGACCAAAATAGTGAATAGACCAGCTGATTTTTTGTTGCTGTTGTTGTTAGTCTTTCAAAGATGCGAAAAATGACCATAGAATGTGTATACGCAAGTATAAATGTTTTAAAAGTTCATATATTGTAGTAATTATTTTGTAAGTAGGCAGGAGTAACCTAATTCAATCACTTTGGGTGATCAATCTTCAAACTGTGCCATCCACTCTACTCTCTTATAAAGGCGTAGCTAGTTTTAAATGGGCCTAAATATTTCCATCATAATATCTACAATTTTATGGTTCTTTGTGAACCTATTGTAGCGATTTACACGTGAATGCTTATTGCTTTTATTAAGAGACATACACTTATTGCATATTTATTGAATTTAGTTTTTATTGAGAAAGAAATTAAGCTAATTTATCCTAATAAATATATAAGTCAAGGCAAGAATACTGGCTGCATTCTCGCGCTAGAAAGCCATGCAGGAACCTTTGCGCAAATGCTAGCCTTTCTATCACCAGTCGAGGCAACTAGCCGCGGTGAAATGTTCCGATATTTTTTTTTGGCACTTCGACTTCATGGTCCAAGGCAAAAGGAACAAATATGTAACTCTCAGTCAGAGAGGCATACTTATTGAATTATTGAAAATATATTATGAGATAATTATTAAAGAAAATAATTATGTTAAGGATTATAATTTACGAATTCTGCTTTACCCCTCAAGTACCCGTATTATTGATACAGCTAATACCGAAGTAGTGACGGCCGTGGACCCCAGTTAAGTAGATTATTGCCAGTTATTACTCCCTATAGCCAGTCTCACAAAGCAGTGCATAAAGTCTCAAGGCATTAGAGATTTCCGCTTTACTTACATTAACTATAAGAGACGAAATGTTAACGAAATTTGTAATATTGAAACAAACGACGTATAAAACAAATTTATAAAAACGTATAAAACGACGTATAAAATTTTGGCAAAAAATGAGACATGTAGTATAACACCACCAAATTTAAATAAAAATTATAATTTTTTGATTTAAATTTATAAACTTATTCTACTTAAAATACTTGTGTACTACTAGCCAGCGTATTCGCCTGCGTGGAAACCCTTTATTCCAAAGAACATACTTTCATCCAAGTTTCAATCTCATTTCCCCCCTACAACATAAAATTATAAAAGTCTATCTTAGTGATTCTATGTTACTAATGGAAACCTCAATGATGCTTGAAAAAAAGCCTTTGATTAATTGTATTATAGTATACCTTAAGCAAGAAACACTATATCTATCGGTGAAAACTACACGAAATTTCGTTCAAAAATTTTAGAGTACGTATATTGCGAAAAGATGGACTGACACACGAAGCGTAGGACTTCCGTCATTAATTAGTAATAATAATCTATATCCAAAGGTACCTACCATAATGTTATGGCAAACCGAAAATAGATTAAAATTGCTTTGCAAGTTGGATTAGATTTTTATAGATAGATTTGGATTAGAATGGACTTTTAAACAAATAGATTAAGTTGAACATGGAACAACATATGAACGCGAAAGTTTGTATGTTTGGATGTTTGTTACTCTTTAACGCCGCAACTACAGAACCGATTTGGCTAAAATTTTAAGTAGAATTGACAAAAACCATGGTTTCCCAAGATTTGCAAAAAACCCATGATTTTGATAGTATAAATGTTTGTTACTCTTTCACGCCGCGACTACTGAACCGAATTAACTCAAATTTGAAATATATATAGATTATAGCCTGGATTAATTACATAGACTATTTTTCATCTCGAAAAACTCATAGTTCCCGCGGGATTTATGAAAAACTGAATTCCACGCGAACGAAGTCGCGAGCGTCCCCTAGTACATGATATTTTATATAAATAGGACGTAGAATGAAAAACTTCTCAAGAAAATGAATACCATGCAAACGAAGTTCAAGACTTTCCCACTAGAGTTATTCAAACTATACAAATGAGCACTCGAAGTCGTTCTCAGCAACTACATTGTTTCAGGAACGTCACCGTCTTGGGAGCAGTTTGTTAGAGAATCTCTAGTGCAAGCCGCGTGGCCCGTAGCTCTGGTGCCGCCGCCTCGACGCGCACTGACCGTGGACAGTCAGTAAGTAATTACTCTTAGTATTAACTACGTAATCATAGCAAAAACTTTATAATTGAACATCAGAGTATTACAATAAATTAACACATTCGCTGCGGTACGAGGGCAATTGACCTCATAAGTCTAGCATCTTCAAGAGTTATCGACCTTGTGCCACACCACAAAAAGTTTAGTATGAGGTCAAAAAACCTCGTAACACGCCAGTACAGAAAAATCAGTGCCGCAGCGAACGTGTTAATACATATACATAGACAGAGAAAGTATTAGAAAATTGATTCGCGTGCCGTTAATAGTCAAGATTGAATAAGTAGGTGTATTATCAGCTCTGCCCCTGTAGCCAAGTGGCACGCCGATTCTCTTTCTACGAGCGCAAACGCTTCGGAAGCTAGAACTAGAAAAATGTATGGGAATGTCGATAGCAAATGTCATTCCTATAATTTTTTCTAGTTTTCTAAGCATTTGCGATCATAGAAAAAATCGACGTGCCATTTGGCTATTTACACTGTACACTAAGATGAGGCTGTAATTTTGAGCTTAAAATATTTAACGTTTTACATGGCACGTGTCATGGCACTAAATATCTAATCACCTTGTCTTGTTTCTTTAAAGCCTCCACGTCTAGTTTTTCTCATTCATGAGGGAATACGATGGATGCTATCCAACTGTCTATTTACTTCTTCGTCTACGAACACTAATGATCTTCACATGCTTTTGTAACCTACGCGAATAAGCAAGTTTTAATCCTTTTAACGCATACTTTAAATGTTTAATTGGTTACTCTCAAACAATTCTAAAGAAATAATAATTTAGTGTGAACAAAATAAATGTTACATGTATAAAATCATCATTAGAGTAATAAAGAATGCTTTTAACTAAAGAGCCGCAATTCAAAGTGGTAAAAAATTCTAAATCTATTAGTCTGTAGTGCCTAGCTTTAAACCGAAAGGTTCACGTTAATTCAGGAGAAAAGGAATAAAAAGAGAACAAAAGCAACATGTTTACGAAGCGGAATAATCACACTGGGACTTTATGTCCGCTTTTAAATTGTTTCTACCGAATAATTTGTATATTTTTTGCGTTTGTTAATGTGCTCTTTCCCCGGACATAAAACAGAATGTCAGTAAAAGCTTTCCACCTGCCGCCCGAAAGCTAACATTATGTCAACAAGCGTTTAGAAGATTTAAAACAAAAAATATTTTACGGAATTTTTTTATGTTTACAAAAATGCTCTGATAGGATCTTTCAAATTTGGCTAGGCAGTGAACAACACGAGTGGAGAAGGGGAGCTATAATCGATTATCAAGGAATTCCTTAACCCCACATCTACTGGTCACAAGTCCTGGATTTTGCTCGGGGTTTTTCTCTGGACCCGGCACCGGCATTGTGAATCCATGGATTGTTAAGATATTCGCTTCCGTTTTATATTAAAACACTTTCAGTGACATACACGTAAAAACATTAGATCTATTTTTCGATATCTTATAAATATGATTGAAAATTTACAAAGTATTATTCCTCTTGAAAACCTTTCGACTTGATAGACAGGTATTTAATTTGAGCCGTTCTTTTGCCTTTCTCACCTTTTGATCTAGATTGATCTAGAAACGTTTGACAAAGCGTTTCTTACCGTTTAAAGGGTTTTTGTGTTGGATTTGCAAAAGTACCTAAAGCGCGAAAGAGGGTCAATGACGGCTCAGCTTTCAGGATTACGCGAACGACCGATGTATGGATAGTGCAAATATCACGGGGCTTACACAAAGGTTAACGAGTTCTATCCGACAATGCTCGTTTCACTCGAAAACTGCTGCAGTATATTCTTGCGTAACACAATTTTTAGTTGTAGTTTTGGCAGCTTTAACTACCGCTCTTGCGTAATTCTATTTTTTGGACCCATTTCACTTTGAACCATAGGTTCCAGTAATTATCATTAACACTTGGTAGTGATCATTACGTAGAGCAGCGTGGCGGGTTTAAGCTTCATATCCCCTCTCCTTTATGGAAAGTGGCTTGTCCTTGTAGTTATAGCGATAATGAAATAAACTGATAATTATGATAATATAATGATAAAGGTGAAGAAATATAACTCAATGTATCATGAACGCACCACAAAGCGAATATTCGTTCCATTAAGAAGCCGCATATTTTTGAAAATAAGCTTAATTATCTCATGGTTGATTAATCAATTCATCATAAACTATATCGTCAGTTCCTGACATATTACAAACGGTCAAGCTTCATTTTCAGAGTTATGCAACCAACTATTCGCAAGAAAGCTATTATCGGTATATAAAAAATATGAAATACAAATAAAATATATAAAAATTTACATTATATATTATATAGTATAGTTTTTACTCGCTTATACTCGTCGAAAAGTTAAATCAAAGTATCAGACCATAAAACAAGCATATTATGCGCAAAAACAGCAGTTGTTAATATGCATATTTCATAGTTACGGCCAAACCACATGAGTAATTAACTTCTACACGTTTCGTAGCAAAACGCTACGATAACTTTGTAGACAGTGTTTTTGAAGTTCGTAACTTCTCTTGCTACTAAAAAGTTGTACTCGTAAATGAAAGTTAAAACTTTAGACATGGTAGTTGTTTAACTGGGAATATACATTCACCCTGCAGCTCTACAAGTTTAATATTGTTATACTTTGAATAATTAAGCTACCATCAAAGTTACTCTTCATGCCATGACAACAAAAATAAACTCGTCTTGAAAAGGAATAATTAATTTATTTTGCTTTCGAAAAACAGATATATTGCAACTCCAATCTTACAGAAAAGTCTTTAAGTACGTTTCTCTTCGATACCAGAGTGTTTGGCACTAGTCTTAATGCCTGCTTTAATTACTTGGAAATAAGACGACCGCCGGTTATAACATAAATATATTCCATTACTTAATAGTACATAATAAACGTATCACAAAATGGAGGCGGTATGATAATCCTGTTGTTCGAACAACCGCTTGTGAGAAGATCTGAATTGGTAATGCCCGGCCGAATTCTCTCCTGCGCACGTTTGGTGCGCACTGCGCAGCCAGGCAAATCGCGTTCTATATTCGAAAGTTGCTATGAATCAGCCAGTCCTATGGAATGCGAACTCCTTGGTTCACCACAAGTGTTCTGATTTGGTGATGAGTTAACATCTGTAGAGTCTACAACCTTTACGGTTGTCGCATTAGAGTATTGTTCACAGTATAGTAGGCATGTTATACTTTTTCTCTCATTTAACTATTTATACGTTGTTTTTTTAATTTTTTACAATATTAAAAAAATATAAAACACTATTATAAGTTAGACAGCTCCCGTTTTGAGGCTGTGAGTGCCCAAGCAACCGATAATCAGGGCTTCAGAGTGAAGACCTCACAAAACAGGCCGTTTTAAGAAGATTCTGATCCCTTGATTCTGCCTTCTTTGCGGCCCTTGACCCAACATACAAGCGAAAGCTTCTTGAGATGTTGATCGAAGATTTTTGCTAGACAAGATCTTACAGCGAAAAACTTATGATCATATACTTCGTCCGCGTGGAATTTAGTTTTTCACAAATACCGCGGGAACCATGGATTTTTTCAGGATGAAAGTAGCCTATGTGTTAATCCAGAGTAAAACATATTTCCATTCCAAATTTAGCCAAATTGCTTCAGTAGCCGCAGCGTAAAGGAGGAACAAACATACACACAAACTTTCGCCTTTATAATCATTATAAATCAAAGAAGAATCATAATATAGTCGAATTAAATTATCTACAGTACTGAGTCGTGTTTAATGTCTATTGTCTTTTGCTACAGCTCTACACATTTAATTAAAATGAATGCCACTTCTATTACGTATTCAGAGTAAATGTAACACATTTCAGCCATTCAACAGCGACGAGTATTATTTGCAAAATTGTATTTAATGTTATGAAATTGTCTCATTTACGTCAGCTTATTAAGATATTATCACACAAATATTATAGACGAAAGTTTGTGTGTGTATAAGTGTGTAAGTATGTTTGTTCCTCCTTTACGCTGCAACTACTGAAACAATTTGACAGAAATTTGGAATGAAAATAGATTTTACTCTGGATTAACACATAGGCTACTTTTCATCCTGAAAAAATCCATACTTCCCGCGGGATTTGTGAAAAACTGAATTCCACGCAGACGAAGTCGCGGGCATTGGCTTGTAAATTATATAGGCGAAAGTTTGTGTGTAAGTAATATGTATGTTTGTTACTCCTTCACTACGGAATTTAGCTGAAATTCAGAATAAAGTTAGATAAATTTTGTAATATACATATGATACTTTTTAACCCGGATAAATCCTGGAAATCCGAGGGTTCTTGCGGGATTTGCCTAAAACAGTATTCACGCAAACAGCCATTACGGTCATGGTTAGTCACTGACATCTCCTAGTTTAAAATGTAAAACTATAAGTATATAGGTACTCGTATGTACTTAGATACCAAATTTAAAGAAACTAGTACATTCGAATCTGCTTTCCTTTTGGTTATATAAGTCATTATTACATTACTTTAAGTTAGTCTGCTGGTATAAGTAGATAGAGCTCTTTGTGGGCTCGTCTATGGAAGTACTACCACAATGCTTATTTCAGCTGCCAAACAGCATTGCTGTGCTGTGGTCTGAATAACGGCACTTGAGGTTCACCTACGCCTTAGGTTAATAAGGCAGTAGTTTATAGGAAATGTGCTTACCCTGCGAAGTGTTGCTCTGTTTATTGATGGTCTTCTACTTACCATCAATAGGCCAATTCACTTACTTTTGTTAGTGAACATACGAAATTTACCAACTAACTATTGTTTAGACACGTAATTACGTGTTCACTATTTTTTTAATGCTAGCTGATCAAAATTGAGATTATAGGTTAAATTTTGTCATCTGGTACCTACTGACAAACTTTTGGGCATATTATAGATTAGGTAGATGTAATTGCCTAGTTGACATTGTATTTTTTGTTAACAATGGGTTTTACGGAATACAAAAAAAATGGTTGTTATTGATTTGATGTTAATTTTTTAATGTAGCTTACTTACGTTAAAGTTAGTAAACAGACCAGCCAATGGGCATTACTTTGATCTGTCAATTACTATAAAAAAGACGGGTTGATAACAAAAAGAGGTGACAAGTATAGTGAAATAATGATTCGGAGGGAAACGAGAGAAAGGCAAGAGAAAAAGGAACGCGAGGAATGATACCTGATCAGTCAGCACGAAGTAATGCTTCGCGGTTCCGTGCTGACCCAGGAGTTGTGGGGGTTATTTTTAGTCCGTGCGAGTCGGACACATCCCGCCTGATGGCAAAAGTCCGTAGGGATTTTTTTCCTCCCCGCGAAGAAAAAAAGATATAGTGAAATATATTTGGCGCACCGTCCTTTCTACCAATGAACATAAAGATGCCACTGCACGAACTAATGAAGGGAATCTATCTTACGTAATAGATTGCAAGGGTAAAGTGTGGGGCACGAGAACGTATAGTCGTCGGCTAATAATGCTCCTTCACCTGAGTCTTGTATTAATAGATTAACTCTCATTTTACAAATTCTCCCCGGGAATACGCTTCGTGTATTATGTTTAACGACCTACTATGTTATATATTGTACTAATTAAGCATAAGGTTATATGAGACATCGCATTAATTTATAAGTGTTTAGCGATCTATTAGAAATATCAGGGTTCGTCTGAGAGAGACGAACCCTATGGCTATTATTGGGTATTTGGTTTGGTTTACCAATTATCATACAGTGATCCTAAGTTTAATCTATCCATTGTACTTCATATATTCCAAGTTTTCATTAAAAATATTAGTATTCCGATACAATGCTGTGCAGAAACCAAGTAGGGGTATACGGTAAATAAACGTTCTACTAAGGTTAAACAATAATAATTGTTACCCTTTCCAGCTAAGACTGTCTCACTCAATCAGTTGATATTATTTTTAAGCATATTTAAGGGTTTTTTTATTCTTTACAAGTTAGCAATCGACTACAATCTCACCTGAAGAAAAGTGATGGTGCAATCTAAGATGGAAGCGGGCTAACTTGTTAGGAGAAGGATCAAAATCCACACCCTTTCTGGTTTCTACACGACATCGTACCGGAACGCTATTGTTTGGCGGTACGTTTTTTTGTAGAATGGTTACAAGCCACGGCCGAAGCCTCCCACCAACCAGAGCTGGACCAATTAAGAAAACCACAATTGGCCCAGCCGGGTATCAAACCTTGGAACTCCATCTTGTAATTCCACCGCGCATACCACTGCGCCACGAAGGCCGTCATTTACGTTTGAACAAATATAAAAATATACTGTTGGTATAAGAGGAAAGTTCTCGTGTATGTATGCGGTACAAAATTTGGTGGATTTTTTTCAATTCATTGGTGATACTTATCGAACAAAATGATTATGTTCGACAGCAGTGAACAACATATGTTCCCTATAAAGAGTACCGTAACAGGATCAGGTACGCTTGTCGCTTATGCACACATTGCCTATACATCCAATATGCGCATACAATCACGGCACGTACCATTAACAGGGTTGCCATCTCATCCCACATATTCAGGACATTTCCCAGTTGTGATGTCATAAGTTACGGAGCTAAAAATATTTGTACATATAATTTTTACTATTTTATAATAATTTTATTCGTTAAATTTCTTCAGACCAAAGACCAAAGACCAAAGAAAAATTATTTAATCCAAAAAATTATACCTATATGAGTATAATAATTTATTTTAATAACAAAGTCTGGGCAATAAGAACTAGAAGTCATCAAACGAACGGTATCTTTTTAAAGTGTTTGAAATTAATTTAAGTTTGAACAATATTTTAACACCATCAATTTCATTTTATCTAAACAATAAAAAAATTGAAGCATTTATTTGCACTTTAATTTCGATTTCTTTATATTGTATTGTACTTCACATTATATTGCTATGCTTCCACGTGAACTTCAAATACATTAAGTTATAACAGTAGTATTCGATTTTCATGTAAAGGAATGCATATAACTGTCGACGTGAATCCTTTCATGTATGAGTACTTTGAATGTTGTAAGCATTCCTTAACAGCCAAGTTTAACCAATAATTCTCGTGGAAACCAGTGTTTAGTTAGCGCTTATTCGCACGACAGATTTTTTAACAAACGTTAAAAAAGCGTTTTTTTTAAAGATAGGAAGTATGTAGCAAAATGCTGAGTTAGGGCCTTTTTCTAGGTTATGCCACATATTGCAGGGCGTTCTTCTTTTTTGCTCTAGCTATAAACTATATGTATATTTAGAATTTATTATTGTAATGTGTGGCACTGCCTAAAAATAAAGATATTTCTTTCTTTCTATTTCTTTCTTTCAAGCGTTCAAATGCAATAAATTCATTCACAAGTATAAGTTCACACGACAGCGTTTTTAAAACGCAACCCTTTTTTTCGAGCAGTGTTGCATTTTCAATTTTGGGTGTTGGAAATAGATCTTCATTTAACTTCATACTATATTTGAACGCTTTTTTAACGTCTGTTAAAAAAAGTCTCGTGCGAATGAGGGTTTACAGTTGAGCAGCGTTATTGATTGAAAACCTACTGTAGCGAGCCTAGCGCTAGTCAGATTCACAATGCGTGAAAATGTGTCAAAAACCATCGACCTAATTGTGAATCGATGCTAATTATTATGACTCAGCCTTAAAATTCCCAAGAGAATGATAAAACTTTCAGACGGAAATAATAAACCATCAAAAATCGAATTGAGACCAGAAAAAAATAATTACTTTCACGTGGAATTAAATAATGAAAACAGGTCGTATTTACCGTACTCTCATTAATTAACGTTTTAATTAATTTTGTATCTTCCTCTCTTTATTCTTTGTGTTTTTATCCGATACGAATATGCTACTAATTATAATTATAAAATGTTTTTGGTTGTTTATTACTCAACCTAGTTAAAATTTGGCTTATAGTTTGTTTATCACCTAGACAAGATACTTTTAAATTTTATACTATATTTACATTCGGCTTAGATTTACGAGGATATGATAGGATTAGATTCCAGGAATATTCGTATATAGGCGGTTTTTCACGTGGGTCGAGATATTTATCTCTTGTCACTTTTTTCGCTCGTCCAGTAGATATGAGCTAAAAATGTAATTCCATTTTTTGTTCTATACTTTGCCTCGTCTTCAAAGATCAAAATCGGTCAGCAAACTGACATACTAACTCGTAAGTTACGCACACGTACAAGTATCTAAGCGAAACGTGCGTAGAATATGGAAAGATGAAATCTTTTCACTTTTCTCGTCATCGTGATACTTTTCATGAATCTGAAATTCATACCTCTTCACTCGACAGTATACACGTTTCTATACAAAGAGATAATCTGCTTTGGCTTCGTAGTAGCGGCAAAAAAGTCATTCTTTAGAAATAGGATAAGAATTTTTATTATTAAAAAATAAAAAAATTATATTATTAATTAAGGCCGTGGCTACTTATGGCCAGTTAATCAACCAATGACAAGTGAATTATTTAGTTACTTACCTGTAGATGTGCAAAAATGTAAAACCTTTATTTTTCGGCATATACGTTGCATGAAACATAGTCTTTTCTCACTAAAACGATAACGTGGAGAAAAAAGAACTTTCTTAGATACTCCAGTCAAAAAAGAATTGCACTTCGGAGCGAGAGGTGAAATCCTTTTGAGAATGAGACTAGGAACTTTTGTGTAAATAACTTGCGAAGAAGACGTGAGATTTTGTAAATCGAAGATAAGTTTTAGAACACCAATATGGAACTAACTGTATACGAGTTTACAGTTTATTATCTATCATACCGATATTCGGAGTTAATTGGGCTAAAAAATAGTAAAATATTATTGATATTTTGAAATATTTTTGAATTTTTTGTATTCCTAGCTAAGCTACAAGGAAATTAAGTGTCACACATTGACACGATTGGCCAACATGACTCGGTCGACCGGCGGGGAGCGGATGACAATGGTTGGCAAATACTAGTGCAACGCTAGCGTGAAATTGACTTGCCAAAGGAACAGTATACCCTGAGCTTAGTTCGTTACGTGCTCAGACTGTGCGTGATAACTAGCTTAAGTCATAGCACCTACCCTGAGTCGGAAAGCCTTATTAATTAGTGAAGCCTATAGATTAAGCCGCATATATTTTACTAGCGGACGCTCCGCAGTTGCACCCACGTAGTTCCCGTCCCCGTGAGATTGAGGAGATAACTTACTTAATAAGATACGCACAGAAAATGTGGCTTTATATACTACAGCCTTTCCTGATGAATACTGCTTATCAACAAACAAATTAAAAATGAGGATATAAATCCTAGACACTAGACATTTCACACCTAATAATAATTAACTTCTTCTTAAATTAATGAAAATTAATTTGATTAATAAGCTTAGAACAATTAGACATGGTTAATATGTTTTATATAACCATTTATTCACAAACCATAGGTACATAATTTAAAATAAATAAGTTATGAAATGACATGCCTCTTCTACTTTCATTTCTAATTTGTTTGTTGGTAAACAGTACTCATCAAAAAAGGCTGTAGTGGTAAAACAATTTCAGTATCGGATTCTAAAATCGGTACAGTAGATCCAGAGATTACTCCCTACTATTCCACTAACATTACCTCTTTATAATATTAACTAGCGGACGCCCGTGACTTCGTCCGCATGAAATTTAGTTTTTCACAAATCCCTCGGGAACCATGGATTTTTCCGGGATGAAATACTCTTCCCACATCACCACCACACATGATACTGCAGAGGTCTAAGGCCTGAAGTCTCATGGGCACAAAAAATAGGCACATGCTAAAAAATCATCTAATCTATCCAGTCATAATGCATCGATTACGTAGTACGAGATAATATTATTATCAAACAAGTAATTAACTGAATAATGATTTATTCATAACTAATTACCATAGAAAGTTCAAGCGTTTGCTAATTAATCAAATCTGATTATTGGCATTGATTCTAAATACAATTCAATCGAAATGTTTACCTCCCACAGAATACTCCGAATTGGATGTGGCATAGGAAATTTTAAATACTCGTAATTTAATTTCGTCTGTTATTTTTAAATAAAAATATATTAATATAATACATATATAAATATCCATGTTCATCACACATATATATTTCAATTGTGGAAATCAAACCCACGGGCTACGGCCTTGCTGCAAAAGGCAGGGTCGCTACTTCCTTTACGTTTAATTTTTTTTTTTTTTTTTTTAATTTTTTTTTTGCTAAATTAATAAACACCAATCTACACTACTTAATGATAAAAAAATATTGATTCCGACGAATTGATAACCTCCTCCTTTTTTTGAAGTCGGTTAAAAAGTCGGTTGTGGTATTGTAGGAGTAATTACTGGATCTAATAAACCGATTTTCAATTCCTTTGCCACGATACTTGTTACCACGGTATTTCTAAGTGTGACTATATCTTATCCCCTTATTCTCACGGGATACAGCCCGGGATATACAGTGGATATGACCTCTGCCTCCGATTCCGGAGGGTCTAGGTTCGAATCCGGTCGGTGCACCTCCAACTTTTCAGCTATGTGATTTTTAAAACATCACGTGTGTCAAACGGTGAAGGAAAAACATTGCGAGGAAACCTGCACACCCGAGAATTTTCTTAATTCTCTGCGTATGTGAAGTATGGTGGCATAAGGCCAGCGTGGTGGACTATTTGGCCCTCATTCTGAGAGGAGATTCGAGCTCAGCAGTGAGCCGAATATGGATTGATAATGATAATGATGATCTCACGAGAAAATAAACTACGCGGGTCGCGTGGCATCGCTTGTTAGAAAGCATCATCAAGTTATTATAAAAAGATTACCATTATGATTTTTTAAATGTTTATATAATTGTTATATCATATAATCTAAATTCAACATATATAAATCAAAGCAATATTTTATTATTGAAACCGATACACTGTGTCAACAGTATGTTCCGGAAACTTATTGCATTCTTGTCCATTCAATATTAATAGAGGAGAAAATAGTTCCTGCTCATATCCAGAGCTCTGCGAAGTATCTATCCGTTAAATAAATATTAGTGGCATTTCTTGTTTTAATATAAATTGTTGTTATGCGAATATTTTCGAATAAAAAATACATTTTCTTTTGCTTTTTTAAACGCGAGCGCCTGAATAAATGTGAAAAAAATGTTCGTTTATTTTTTACTCCATTGTTAGGTTCATTTTTTTGCGGCTATATGGATACGCAATTCACAGCGCGCATTTTCTGTAATTTCTAAAATTTCTACTTCAATAAAAAAATACATATTTTTCATTTTCACTTTTAGACATTTTAGTAGAAGATCAGTATTAGAACCTTCACCCATCTGTTTAATGGATGAAAAGGTAAAAAAACGATTTTAAGGCAAAGAAATTTTTATGGCAGCCTGCCTTAAAATTTTCTTGACCAAATTATTTACTATTACCCATTATTACTTAAGATATTTTTGTGATACTTATACCGATCCTCTTCAAAACCTGAGTGGATATTGAGACACGTTAGTAGGTATAAAAACTTATCAAAAACGAATATACCTACCTACTTATATTTGTTTCCAGTTTCATATCACATAATTTCTTAAGAACTGAAAAGGGCGTAATCTATATCAACTTATCAAATTAACCCTGTCTTTGTTTGGAAGCAGACAATTTTTAAGGGTGTTTACCTTACCTTACCTTATCAGCCGATAGACGTCCACTGCTGGACATAGGTCTCTTGCATGGACCTCCAAGCACAATGGTCTCAAGCCGTCAGCATCCAGCGGCTCCCTGCAACCCGCTTGATATACTCGATCCACCTAGTGGGGGATCGACCAACACTGTGTTTTCCGGTGCGGGGTCGCCAGCACCTTGGGATCCCAACGTCCATCGGCTCTTTTAACTATGTGGCCTGTCCATTGCCACTTCAGCTTCGCGACTCGCTGAGCTATGTCAGTGACTTTGGTTCGTCTACGGATCTCCTCATTCCTGATTCGATCACGCAGAGAAACTCCAAGCTCGCTCCATCGCGATAAGAGTGTTTATCTTGAATAAATTGCGTATTTTTGTTAAAAACTTGCCAACAAAGGCTGACAAATGGTTATAGGCACTATTGTGTAAATACTAAGCCCTAGAGACCATTGTTCTGAAGAACACAAAGCACAGTGATACACAAAAAGCAAAGCGTCACATAAATCATCAGCAATACCCTTATATTAGCAAAATGATAATTCATAAAATCCTTTGTAAGTACGTGAAACTATGACACTTTAATATCAGAGCGTGTAACGAGCAGAGATAAATAATTACTGCGGGTACATTAAAATATGATCTTGCTTTACTTACTTCAGTTCATAGCGCGATTTTAATAGCTAAAGCATCACACTAATAGTGTAAAGGCGAATGTTTCTGTGTGTGTGTTTGTTGTTCCTCCTTTACGCCGCGGCTACTAAAGCGATTTGGCTGAAATTTGGAATGGAAATAGATTTTACTCTGGAAATAACTAATATTAACACATAGGCTACTTTCATCCTGGAAAATGGTTTCCGGGGATTTGTAAAAAAACTAAATTTCACGAGGACAAAGTCGCGGGCGTCCGCTAATTTAAAATAATTATCTCAATCTCACAATCTCACCTGATGGTAAGTGATGATGCAATCTAAAATGGAAGCGGGCTAACTTGTTAGGAGAAGGATGAAAATCCACACCCCTTTCGGTTTCTACACGACATCGTCCTGGAACTCTAAATCGCTTGGTGATACGTCTTTGTCGGTAGGGTGGTAGCTAGCCACGGCCGAAGCCTCCCACCAGCCACCATCGTGCTACCATTGAGAACGAAAATGCTGTAGGAACGGAAAAGTGGTCAGTAATCCAGTTTTGGTGGCAATAATAAACACGGTGGTAGTACATTTCCGAGTGACCCCAGTTACAAAGAACTCTGTATTACTGACAATTTTGTTGAACAAAAATAATATTTAATTCCCAGTATTCGCTACGGAGATAAGAATAACAATTCACTGGTAATATTATTTTTTCTGCGTGCGATTTCTGCAAACGTGGAATATTAATATCCCACAAGCTGTTGGCAAATACTAGCATCAGTCTCCGTTAGTTATATTGTAACCCACACAAAAAAGATAATAGGAAACATCTGTTTGGTGAGATAGTGTTATAACGCATCGCCGCACCACTTGATAGATTCTTGTTCATCTGCTTCACTTCAGTTTATTCACACGCGAAATTGTCACTTCAGGGAATTGCAACTACATAGTTTTTGTTGATACCGAACAAAATAGCTAACTAAGTTTTTCAAATTTTAATTCCAATAACGAAAGGAAACTTCTTTAACTAAGGTAAGTGTTCGTAGCCGACTGTAGACAGCAGCAGACGACGTGTCGCCGCGACACTACTGGTTTCTACGTTCCTTGGACACAGTGTCTTGAAAGTATTTCATAGAAACCAGTATTGTCGTACAAAACAAAGTTAAATAGATAAAAATTTATTTATTTTGTTATCATCCGCCAAAATCCATGCCATGCGTCAACGTCACCTAGAAAATACGAAATTAAATAAATTTTTATCTATTCATGATGAACTTCTGCAAAGTAACGCCTGTTTCTATCCAATATTTAAAAGTAAAATAAAATCAGCGTAAATCTACTCTCTACAAAATTATCGTAGCATTTTGCTACGAGCTACGAAGAAGTTGTTTACAGATTTTCATATTCGAGTACGAAACCTAGAAACATATTTTCGAGTTTCTGAATTTCGTACTTGAAGTTCTGCACAGCTTAAAAATTGCGCAAATACATATTCTCATTGCCAGTGTGATGGCGCTTAGAAATGGAGAGTTTTTTCTCCTCTTTAATAAAAGAGAAAAATTCTATTCTAAAAAGTTGTAAATTAAATCTATACTAACATTTAACTCACTTTACTCCACTAACATACCATGTAGGTACTTTGATATTTAAAAAAAAATGAATAAAGTTTTCGGTTCCAATGTAAAGCCGTATGAAAAAATAAAAAACGCTTGGGAGCAATTAATAAAAGTTAGACGCCGCTGTGTTAGCAAGTTTTATGCGCACATAACTCGTTGGTTTTCTCAAACGTCAGCCAGACTGCTGCAGTAAAAATGCAACTACTATTAAAATACCTACTGCATCCTCGTTAACATTTATTGCTAGCGGACGCCTGCAACTTCGTCCATATGAAATTCAGCTTATCACAAAACCCCGCGGAAACCATGGATTGTTCTGGGATAAAAAATGTAAAGCATACCACCGAGCATACCACTGCGACACGGAGGCCTGTCTGTGAGGACACACACTGATTTTCCGTATGTGTATGTTGTGCAATAACCTCTTACACCTACCAGTAGAAGTCATATTTTATTTATATCGGTTCGGTTCCAAAGATTAGCCCAGACAAATAGAAAGAAAGACCAAATTAAAAACAAAGCTAGATTCGAGCTTTTTCAAATTTTGGTCCGTCTATCTTGTATTACGCAAGTTACTAACCATTTGAGAAAACTTTATTGTTTAGAAATCACAGGCATACACTTAAATTTTATTTCTAACACAGACTGGCTTGGTGAAAGAGAAAAGGGAATTTTTAAAACAGGGTACTTTCATTAACAGAGTGCAGAATGTGGTTTTGTCAGACGTGTTACTTGCAAGCCTGCTATTTTTTTTTATATGTTCCTGACCGAATTGTGTTTTCTGCCACTTTTACGATTGTCCTTAAAATTATTTATTGCTCTGTCGATAGTATTGTAATTAACATTAGGTGGGACATCTGCTTGTTCCAGCAACTTACGAAGTGAACGACAAGCACCGAAGTGCAGAAAATAACTAAAATCATGCTGATCAGTGCATGTTTATCTTCCATTGTGTCCGAATTCATGTCAGTTTCAATTATTATCTAAAATTTACACAATTACCGACAACATTATACAAATAAACGCATATCATAATATAATAACATCATAATTTATCAGAGTAATATGAATGTATGGACAGTGCAATCGCTGCGTGTCCTAATTGAAATTAACAATTAAAATCGAACTGCTCGCAACTCGATGATATATCATGTTTGTTCATGATAAACTGAAGAGTTTGAATATCAACTGGCTGTTAAATTGTTTAAATTGAACTATAAATCAAGACTATCATCATTTGAGGATTCCGTGCCTCAAATAGGAAAACCAATACTCAGATGTCCATTTCTCTGTCAATCTTTCGTTTGTCTGTTAAGAACCTTTATCTTGGGAAAGGTATGGAGTTGAAATTTAAACCACATACTCAGGTCCAGTCCTTTGAAGCTGTAGGTAAAAAATCAAACTGCTAGTTTAACGTACACTTATACGACCGATTATGCTACAAGAAACATTATATTTAGCCTTTATCAAGGGAATTAAGTTTATAGGATGGTTTAATTTAACCTTGACCTATAAAATTTGGTAAGTACGTCTAATACAACAAATCTAAATCTAATAAGAGCTTAAATAAATGGAAATGAATTTAATTTCGTAAGTCTTACCAAAACTTAAAGAAAGCTTATCCGAAATTGAATATCGATTAAAACTAAAATTGGCTTAAAAAATTCAACAAAACAGCTTCAGCTCAAAATTTATTTTTAAGTCCTTAATGTATAATTTGCAATTGCAAGAAAGAACACGAAAAGACTTTGTAAGTAAGCATTTATTTGAAAAATATTTTCATCCATTTTATTTTTCTGTCAGAGTTATTTAATTAGTCTTGTGTTTTTCCTGTATTTATATAACAAAGGCTCTCTGGTTACGTGAGTTGTGGTCGTTAGAGATCGTATTACTTTCCCACTTACCAATTACATCTCATTTATTTCATTTCGTTCTCGTAATGAATGGATATACTAGTACCTACCTGCCTCTTAATCAGAGACTCTTAAGAGAGTATTAGAAAATCACCCAGAAAAAACTAAATCATGATGGTATTGATAATTACAGTAACAATACCTTACCTCCGTACATACGCTTAAAAACAAAAAATAGGTGTGACACCACTTGTCCATTTAATTGAGTCGATATGATAATGTCGAAATGTGTTAACTTGATGCACGGTTTGAGTGTTAGGTATATTTTCGTTACGGAATTTCTTGATTCGGTCGCCGCGCTCTAAGCCCGCGATAAAAGCTATGCAATAGCTTAATAACCCAGTCTATAAAGTTTATAACAGATTAAGACAATATTTTTGTAAACATTTTTGTAAAACGAACTGGCCTTGCAAAAAGCGAAAAATTAAAAATAAAACGGAAAGTAATAAATGAGAGTAACGAACTAATAAAGCCTTTTTGGCGTTTCAAAGCGAAATTATATTTAAAGGCTTATTTTCCCAGTGTAGAGTCCCTCTTAAAGTGTCTCGTCTTCCGGAATAACCGAGCCTTAAAACCTTAGCCAGTAAATTTGATTAGTAATTTTCTCCCCCAAATATTTTACTTCCAGACAATACAACTGCGTTTAATAGTATTCTGTGGTTTTGTTTACGAATGAATCTTGAGAACTGTTATCAATCGTCTTACTTCTTGGGCCACATTTGTTGTTACATGGCAATATATTTTTTATTATTTTTAAAATATCAATTCACGATAACATTGAACATCTATATACTAATATTATTACTTCTAAATAGACATCTGCAAAGTGTTGCAAAGTCTTTGTTCTTGCATTGAGCTATTGACGCTCTTTAAAAGGTTTGGTAAGCCATGAAATTGATGCTACCTTTAAAAGAGAGTCAATAGCTCACGGTAAGAGCGGTCGGACCCATCACCGAGGGGTTTGACCCCCGCCCCGTTGGTCTATTGTAGGACCCACTCCTAATGCAGTCTTTCCTGACTAACTGGAGAGGAATGGAAATATTGCACATATTTAAAAGATATGGCAAACATTCTTTAAAAAAATTATGATGAATTGAATTGATGAGTTCAAATTATTCCGATTTTATAGGGTTTCGCCCTAAATAATTTGAAATCGTAGTTTGGTAAGCAATATCGATAGGATAAACGATATATAAAGAGCACCCAGTCGGCAAAGACGACAATGGTTGGACGATATGAGAGACTGAGTTAAAAGAAGCAGCTAAAAACCAAATTCATACCAAATTTTAGTTTATTTACCTCTGAGCTCGAGTATCCACTCCGACTGAGAGGGGTAAGGCCAATAGTCCACCACGCTGGCCCAATGCGGAATGGCAGACTTCACACACGGAGAAAATTAAAAAAATTCTCAGGTATGCAGCTTTCCTCACCATTTTCTCCTTCACCGTTTGAGACACGTGATATGTAATTTCTTAAAATGCACACAACTGAAAAGTTGGAGATGCATGCCCCAGACCGGGCAGAGGTCATATCCACTGGGCTATCAGTATCACAGCCCAAAGTGATAGCCCAGTGGATATGACCAGTACTCCTCATAATCAACATAAATTTCTCATTAGGCGAATTATTAAATACAAAATGTCGTCACGTGCTCCGTATTTCAGCGTTATTCAAGAGGATTCTCTTTTATGAGGCTCTAAGTAGACAGAGTTGGCAATTTTATTTTCATAATATTTTATAGTATACCCGTGCCTACATCATAACTGACACGGGCGATAAAATGCTTATGAGGTATCTGAATAATATTTCTGAGTGGTAATTTATATTCAAAGCTCGAAGGTAAAAGCCTCTAAAGCCTTTGAGAGGAAAAGTTTTATTTGTTTGATAAGGCTTAAATATCAGCTGCAGTTCATCTTACAAAGTTGATAGTTGAACTTCTTTATACCTAGAAGTAGCAATTATTGTATGCGATATTGTACCTATTTTTTTAAAGTTCAAAATTCAAAATTCATTTATTTCAAGTAGGCTCAGTTTACAAGCACTTTTGACACGTCAGTTGACTATTTGTAAAGATTCTACCACCGGTTCGGAAGGCAGGTTCTGCTGAGAAGATACCGGCAAGAAACTCAACAGTTGCTCTTTTGAAAAAGTCATACAGTATTACAATTTACATTTGATAACAATTAAATTACAATTTCTTATAGTTTTATTTCCTGTGTGAAGGTGGAAGCTGATCCAATGGCCTCCAAGCACCTTTGTCGTTAAGGAACTCATCAATAGTAACCTCGACTAAGTAAATGTTTTTTAACACATTGCTTAAAGTTGTGCATTGGCAAGTCCATCACAGTCTTGGGGATCTTGTTATAGAAGAGTACACCCAAACCCACAAAAGATTTTTTAACTCTTTGGAGACGATATGCAGAAATAACTAACTTATGCCCGTGTCGAGTAAGACGTGGGTTTAGATCTCCTTTTCGTTTGTACAAATTAATATTTTGTCTTACATAAACTATACTGTTATATATATACTGACAGGCTACTGTTAAAATGCCTATTTCTTTAAACTTTTGACGAAGGGACTCGCGTGATTTTAGTTGATATATTGCTCGAATTGCTCTTTTTTGAAGAGCTTTTTGCTTCTTTTTTAATTAACAATGTATTGTTTTAATTAACAATGTCAAATGAAAGCATTTTTTCAAATTATAACCTATCACATGACAACTATTATTATTAGTATGTCCAGTGTATGGATGTTGTTACCACATAGTTTTAACTCTGTAATAGACTAAGTATTCCGTAAACAGATTTATAACATTTGCTCGTAAAGTATCTCTTATTTCACCAATTTCAACATTGTAATGTAACTCATTATACACATGTGCCATAATGTAAAATAAAACGCACATGTGCCGTAATGTAATATATAATTATTAAAAATACAACCGAATCCAAAATATTAACGTACATAACACGTAAATAAAAACGGAAAGATAACATATATAATAATATTTTCTACCTATATCACTTTGAAGTCAGTGCCAAGTCAGTGATTTATTAATTCAAAAATGCGGTACCTATCGTAAAGATTTTTGAATTTCAGACATTCTTTTTGTTTTTCATGTTCTTTTCAGTAACAACTAAAACCAACACCACACTGGCTTGGCACCGACTTCAAAGTGATCAATAGGTATTTTTCCCCTTTTCGTGGTAGGTACGTTAATGTTTTGGAGGCGGTGGTATTTTTTTTTTTTTAATTATTATTTTAGAATTTTTTGTGTTTTCAATAAATGTAAAAAACGAAATTCGTATGAAATTCATCCTAACATCCCCCCTCTGAAAGTAAATTTTTTTGTTAATGCTTTCTTGTTGGTAATACTACTCAGCAATCAACATTAGACTGTGATTCTATACTTCTATACATACTAATATTATTGGTAAACTTTGTGGAATTGTAGGGGGGTTATCTCTGGATCTACTAAACCGATTTTGATTATTTTTTACTACTAGACTACATAAGTTAAACGTTTACCTAACTATCGCGTTTTTTATCAAGTTATAACTTCGGCTATTTTAGTCTAGGAGAAAGTGGATAAATGATTTCAAAGAGTGGACCAAGTTTAATTACACGCAGATTAAAAATTTTACAAAAGACCGGAAATGTTTTCTGCCCATGACCGCCAAACTTCAGTTTGAAGAAGGCATCCGGTGATAATGATGATATTTTAGTCTAGCTTAATTTAATTTCGGAAATAATATATAGGTAGAAGGTTATAATAGAACTAGAGCGTAAATTATCACATATATCAGCTTCGAATAACAATAAAATTGTCGGTATTCGTATTCGATACTATATGGATATTCTCGTAGGAAATAAAAGCTCTTGTCGAGCGGTAATGCGTTCTTTATGACAATTTTATGACTCTCTTCGCATGTCGGCTATATCCACGGGCATCTTACATGTTTGGTAGGTATGTAGGTACATAAGATATTCAAATATTGAATTAAAATATTTATAACACATTTGCTCGTAAAGTATCGCTTATTTCATCAATTTCAATATCGTAATGTATCTCTTTACACACATGTGCCGTAATGTAAAGTAGGATGCACATGTCATCAACCCATATTCGGCTCACTGCTGAGCTCGAGTCTCCTCTCAGGTTGAGAGGGGTTAGGCCAATAGTCCACCACGCTGGCCCAATGCAGATTGGCAGACTTCACACACGCAGAGAATTAAGATAATTCTCTGGTATGCAGGTTTCCTCACGATGTTTTCCTTCACCGATTGAGACACGTGATATTTAATTTCTTAAAATGCACACAACTGAAAAGTTGGAGGTGCATGCCCCGGACCGGATTCGAACCCACACCCTCCGGAATCGGAGGCAGAGGTCATATCCACTAGGCTATCACGGGATGCACATGTGCCGTAATGTAATATAAAACCTTTATCATCTGTCTAATAACGAACGGTACTGAACAATTTACGAATAAAATTAACTTTGTGAAATAAAATATAATAAAAAAAAACATTTAATTCTTTAATTTTAATAACTTAGACAAAAAATGTCAACGATGTATCTGTATCAGAAACACAAAAGTATTAATTTACTTTATTAGTAATACTGGCTGTTTTTGCATTTGTCTAAAAAAACAAACCAATTTTTGCACAGATAACGAAGTGCGCCTGATGTGCGCACTTGTTGCAAAAATGACTAGCATATCAAAATGTCATTATAAGGAAAACAAATGCAAATTTATTTTCAGAAAGTGTGTTCAAAGTGTGTAGTGTGGGGGGTTATCTCTGGATCTACTGTACCGATTTTAAAAACTCTTTTACAACTACAAAACCACGTTTTTTGTGTGTTTTAGGTACTATATTTTATCCCCGTGTACGGAAACGGAAACTACGCCGGTAAAACCGCGGGACGTCAACTAGCATGTTATAAATAACATCCTACAGGATGTTACGATATCAACTGATCCGATATACTAAAAAAAACCTGATTCGAATTTAGCTACTCCACTGAGCATTTTTTTTTTATTCTTTACAAGTTAGCCCTTGACTACAATCTCACTTGATGGTAAGTGATGATGCAGTCTAAGATGGAAGCGGGCTAACTTGTTAGGTTGCCGGTAGGGTGGTAACTAGCCACGGCCGAAGCCTCCCACCAGCCAGACCTGGACAAATTAAGAAAATCTCAATCTGCCCACCCGGGGATCGAACCCAGGACCTCTGTTTTGTAAATCCACTGCGCATACCACTGCACCACGGAGGCCGTCAAATTGCATGCACAATTTTGTGTTTACCTACATTATAAAAAGTACTAGCGGATGCCTGCGACTTCGTCCACGTAAAATTTAGTTTTTCACAAATTTCTCGGGGTTTTTCGGAATTAAAGTAGCCTATGTGTTATTTCAGTGTAAAATCTATTTCTATTCCAAATTTCAGTCAAATCGGTTCAGTAGTTGCGGCGTTAGAGTGTAACAAACATCCTAAAAGCTTTCGCGTTTATAATATTAGTAGTATAGGATTATTACTTTCGGTATTTTATGAAATTAAGACAATTATGCACATTTGTCCGCCTCGGTTTTGTAACGCTAGTATAATAAAATATCTTTTTTTTTTACCTGATGGTAAGTGATGATGCAGTCTAAGATAGAAGCGGGCTAACTTGTTAGGAGGAGGATGAAAATCCACACCCCTTTTCGGGTTCTACACGACATCGTGCCGGAACGCTAAATCGCTTGGCGGTACGTTTTTGTCGGTAGGGTGGTAACTAGCCACGGCCGAAGCCTCAATCTATCAATGCACAGCCCAAGCTACAGAATGGATCGAGCTGAAAATTGGCATGCAGGTAGACGTAAACATTCGTCATGAAAGGATTTTGGTCAATTCTACTGCATGCATAAAGCTACTATGACGTAGGCATCCCCTAAGAAAGGATTTTGAAAAAATTCTACCTCTAAGGGGATAAAATAGGTCATAAAACTTTTTATGGAAAGGCCTTCATTTTTATAGTTTTAAAAATTTGTCCATAAATCATAAAAAAATACGAAATATAATGTGATTCAAGTCCGCTAGTATGTATATGTTGGTACATTTGCATTGCCATTACTTTACATGAAAATGTTTTTAGTGGGATCAATTTAACAGTTTTACACAACGGTTCAGTTAACATCGAAATATTGTGTAATGGACTGTGCAAAAATATAGACCTATTAACGTTCGTGCTTCGTATTAACCACAGTGTTTAATTTACATTTCAATCATTTAAATAGGTAATAATTTTATGAATTCCATTTTAATAATACACACCTACATGTTGGTTTTAATTTTAATCGAGGTTGTTTCAAACGTGGATGGATCACCTAAAGAATTTACGATATCTATACTTACAATAAAACTAGTTGAATTCTATACATTTTTATTCGCAATTTGAGATTTTACTTATACCATTTGTAACACCAAACGTTACCGTGGCATAACGGATGCCAGCGCCATCTAGAATCTGTACTTATAATACGAATTCTGTACATTTTGTACATTCTGTACATTGAAGATATTTTGAAAATTTTTGTTGGGGGGCATTATATAATCGATAGTGAAGCTAAAAATATTGTTTTTCTATCTTTTGTCTCTGTCCGTGTTTTTTTGTTATTGCGGCATCACGCTGAAACTACTGAATGAATTCAAATTAAACTTGGCACGGTTTAAGAGCATAATACGGAAAGGGTTATAGAATACTTTTTATTGCGAAAATAAAATAAGAAGGGGATGAAATAGGGGTTGAAAGTTTGTATGGAAAGTTACAGTTTTAAAAAAATTTCATTAATCTTAAAAAATATACAAAATTTATTGGGATTCAAAAATTTTTAAATTCAAACTCTAAAGTGGTGAAATAAGGCTTGAGAGTTTACATTGATTTTCACGCGGACGAAGTCGCGGGTGTCTGCTAGCTATATGGCTCAAGTCTGATGTAGAGCTATTTTTCAGCCGTGAAACCTTTGAAACGTAATTTAGAACTAAAAGTTGAACCACATTTCAAGCTCGGCAACATTTTAAGGACCTATAAAATCTGTGGGCGGATTTTAAAATTACCTTCATAATAAAGTCACTTTGTTATAGGTTCACATTTACTATATTGAAAGGAGCTTTGTGGAGACTCCTAAGAACTAGCTAACGTTAAAACATATTGTCATGTACCTATTTAGTTCACAATTTAAACAATTAATAAATTTTTCACCTGAAAACAGACTCCTAGGTTTTGAGAAACTAGGTAAAAAACTTGTTACTTTAAAGTATGTGCTCAGATAAAAAAAAGTCATTATAAAAATTAATCAGTATCAATATTAATTTCAGTGCACCACAACAAAACCGGAGTTTGGTAAGTTTAAGTTTGTGTAGCAGGTAGTGTATAAAGTTCACATAACGCCGTAGAATGCTTGGTGAATAGATCTGTGGTAAAAGCAAAAACACTAACTGCACGCAAATTGGATTCCTACAACTAGACGCGACCAAAAATGCAATGCTTTTAGAAAACGGTGCATATTTTGATTGGTGAAATAGCTTTTGGCAGATACGTTTGAACGAGTTTATGAGGAAAGCTTTTGCTGGAATAGGCATCAAAATTAATCTAAACGATCAACAATTCATAATGAAATCTTATCTCGTGGCTCGTGGGACGTCAAATTAAGTCAAATATTAGCCCACAATAACTTTCTAGGTATTTATTGTTAATCTATGCTTATAATAAATCTGTAGAGAAGTCAATTCTGTACATGATATATATTTCCAAAATAACTATCAGGGGGTGATAAGTGATCGATACTGATGCCATAAATGCAATATGTATATACAATTGTTGTCTGTATGTCTGTATGTTCGTTAAAGAAACAAAAACTACTTAAAGGATTTTCATGAAACTTGGTACAATTATTCTTCGTACTCATAGACAGGTTATAGTAGTAGTATATATATATATTTCATCATAGGTTAAAGGACTGGATTAAGGAGGTCTAAGGGAGGACCAAGTCGCGGGCGTCCGCTAGTTTAATTAAATAAAAACAAAGACATTGAGTGAATTGTTAAGGTGTCCAAAATATATACACGTGCCAGTCGATCTATTAGAACTTAGAAGCACTAGTAGAGGTGAGTAGTACACAAATACACACGCATATATACCTACGTATCTACGTAGGTATATATACGTATCCTATCGAAGTAGAAGTGGTGTGTATGTTGTACGATATTCTCACCAGTTAGATTGCACAAGATGAGAACAAACATAGATTCCGATGCAAATCCAATCACTATGCCACTAACTTTGATTATAAAATATTTACATAAAATACGGTTTAGGTAATATTTTTAAGGGGTTGGCTAAATGAATAATTTTTCTGTAAAAAACCACTAAAAGGTAACCTCGACTCTTCCATTTGTTGAAGAAAATTAAAATAATTTACGCGTTAGCTTATGTTGTCGTCATAATGACGAATAGATTGACACCTTATTCATCAAAATCGGATGAATAGTTTAGAGGTTACACGCTAAGAGGGAGCATTACAAACATATACGTAGACTATGAATGTTAATTAAACGGGTATATATTACGATAAAAAGACGAGATTTTTAATGTCGATATTTCGACCCAGTTGCATGGATCGTGGTCCATGGATCGTGGTGGAAAATGCGAGGTTGTTGAAAAAAGAAAAAGAACAAGAAAGAGGGTAGATCGATTCTGCCCCTAACAGCTGACTTCACTTCTCATCTCGTAACTTCAGTCCCGTCGTGACCACGATCCATGCAACTGGGTCGAAATATGGACATTAAAAATCTCGTCTTTTTATCGTGGTATGTACCCGTTTAAATAACATTCATAATGAACAACCACGAAATAAGTTTAAAATCATTAATATACGTAGACTGCTAAAATCATAACCCTTTCTATCGGATTGCTGTATCAGGTAAAAAGAGACGATTCACCTAACGGCATATTTTTACTGGTTATTTTTGTTTGCGAAATTGAATATCACAAAGTAAATACCGATCGGTTCACGTTCAATTATCCTCACGCTATCAGAAGCTTACAGTGTAGATATTTGTATGCGAAACGCGCATTTGCAATTACTAACGAACGAGGTACCTACGACGTTGGACACGATTGGCTGCTAAATTGAAAATCTATAGCGAGCTTTGTAGGTACTTTATTTTTAAAAAAGGTCTTTATAAATTTCGCTAAAAGAAAGACTTTTTAAAGGTCTCTAAATTAAAAATATAATTTGCTTTTAGATCCAATTTAAAATGCAAATCCCCGTTATTCCTCTCTTTCATTTTGTTTTAATGAAACCAGATTCACAGAGCCCCTAGAATTTTCCCGACCCTTACGCCTATTTTACATTGAACCGTACACAAAAAAAAAGAAAATAGCGGTGAACACAAAATGGTTTTTACTCGACTGCGGCGATGCCCAAAAGGATTTTATAAGGAGATATATCTGACCCTTTTTTATCTATCAATGTACGTAAAAGTAAGTAGGTTGCTGTCCGTTCGGAACTACTCAATGGCTAAATCGATTTTGATAAATGATAAGTCATTAGATTCTTGATAGCTTGAGTGTCATTGGGAACATAAAATGGTCAAAGTAGCGGACTTAATGCGGTTAATGTTTTTCTAGAGTTAAAGGTCGGGCTTAGCTGAAGGATTATTAGATCTTAGGATATACAATCTATAGTTGAAATTAAATCGGTTATATAGTGTTTTTTTTAGAATAAAGCTTTTTGATTTAACCGTAAACGGATAGCAGATTTTAAATGGTTTTATTCTTGTTAAATTTACGTACACCAGTGAGTGTTTTATTATTATATTTTTTTTTAAAGAATATTAGTTATATTTTTTTAATATGACCAATATTCCCATTCCCCTCCAACTATATAGTCGGGAAAGACTGTGCTAGGAGTGGGTACGACAATAGACCAACAGGGTGAGGATTGAACCACCACCCCTCGGTGATGAGTCCGACCGCTCTTACCGTTGAGCTATTGAGGCTTAAATATAAAGTTTTATTTTGTCATCGTATTATATCTATAATGCTTAGGTTTGTAAGTTTTTGTAAAAAAACTCCTTTATTACTAGAAAGCCACGTTATTTATGAGTGTCATAGGCTATATTTTATCGCCGTTTTCCAACGATAACGGGAACTATGCGGGTGAAACCGGGGGGCGTCTGCTTGACTGCTAGTAATTATATAAATTGTTTTCAAAGCTTTATCCAATGTTCGTACTGTACTGAAACAGGTTTACTTGAGTGTGAAATGTGAAAACTGGAAGTGCCAACAGTATTAAGTGGGAGCAAATGCAATCATCGCCGTGCCGTTGGCAGAGCTTAAAGGTGCTCGTCTTTGCAATTAGGTAAGCGGTAGGTAATTCTTTGGAGGACTCCGTCTGTGTGAACCAAACATGTTTTCATACTTAAGCTCTTACGCTTTTATTTTCATACTAGCGGACATCTGCGACTTCGTCCGCGTGGAAATCAATGTACCTAAACTTTCAAGTCCTATTTCACCACTTTATAATTTGAATTTTAAAATTTTTTGAATCTCATTATATTTTGTATTTTTTTTAATGAATTATGAACAAATTTTTAAAACTGTAACTCTAAAAATTAAGGACTTTCTATACAAACTTTCAACGCCTATTTCACCCCCTTTTTATTTTATTTTCGCAATAAAAAGTATCCTATAACCTTCTCCATAATATGATCTTAAACCGTGCCAAGTTTCATTTGAATTTATTCAGTGGTTTCAGCGTGATGCCCGAATAATAAAAAAACACGGACACACATACAGACAAAAAATCGAAAAAAAATATTTTTAGCATCAGTATCGTACGATTATATAATCTCCCCCAGCAAAAATTACCAAAATATCTTTAATGTACAAATTGTACAGAATTCGTATTATAAGTATAGATTCTAGATGGCTCTGTCTTCCGTTATGCCACGCTAACTTTTGTTGTCACAAATGGTATAAATAAAATCTCAAATTAAACGTATATAATTCGACCAGTTTTATTATAAGTATAGATTGAAAGTGTTTGGATTGTCCGTCCTGATATGGACAAATATGCATTGATTTGCATTGCATTTTTTATAATAACCTTACCAACACAAAAAATCCATATGTGAATGTAGTAAATTCCGCACGAACGAAGTGAAGAGCAGCAATTTCCAGTTGCAAAAAAGCGTTTTCAAGTTATTACAAACAGTCCGATTAAAAATGTATTGTTACGAATTTCCGATTTCAGATTTGTATGAAAATTGTTGAAAATACTTGGCAACACAAACATGATATTATGTAGGTAGATGCCTATTATGTAATAGCTATGCGAGTACCTTTAGCTACCTAAATATTTGTAAGATATTTTAATACAGTACAGTACTTAGATATTGTACCATGACATTACAAAAAATATGATATACGCCGTTACCAATAGAATATGTAGGTATCTTCCTACCTTGTTAAGTAATGCCCGTTGTGACAGAGATATTACCTAACCTACCGCGATGCATGAATATTTCTGTCGCCAAACATCATTAGTGTGTTCCGGTTCTGAAGGGTGGTTGCGGTTAAATAACAGGCATATCTATGCCTCAGATTAAAGGGAGGAGTAATTTAACTTAGGACATGCTGCCCTGTACTAGGTATGTTTCACGTCATCAACCCATATTCGGCTCACTGCTGAGCTCGAGTCTCCTCTCAGAATGAGAGGGGTTAGGCCAATAGTCCACCACGCTGGCCCAATGCGGATTGGCAGACTTCACACACGCAGAGAATTAAGAAAATTCTCTGGTATGCAGGTTTCCTCACGATGTATTCCTTCACCGATAGGTAGGTAGGTATGTTTACTGTGAGGTATATATATGGTTTCTCATGGTACAGATGATCAGCTTTTTTCGTTAAATAGTAGATAATGTTATCGCCGCGTTGCAACGACTTGCGATATAAGGCGCCCGTCGTACGGACGGCTTCAGTTCAGTGTGCTCGTGGTGTTCGAGCCGTTCACATCTCTTGTTGTGTAATTCTTTATGGGTTACTTGGGATAGGCGGGGAGAGTGATTTGAGTGGAAAAGGGGAGTGTTTGTTAACAGTCAAAGGTACCTTTAACCCTACACACAACGTTCACAAGTGCATGATTTCACTCAAGGTCATTCTCTGCCATTCTAGAATGTGAATCATAACCTTTGTTCGACGTTAGTTTTCTTATTTTTGTAATCACTTCTGAGTTTGCTAAAATGACCTACTAAAATAGCCGAACACAAGTAGGTAGGTACAATAGGTAAAAACCTATCTTTTATATTTGTACCTAGATAAGTAGGTAAGTATTGTGTCAGCCGATAAAACGGAAATTGGTTTTGGCAAAGAAAGAGTGCTTTAATTGAAGCAATTTCTTCTTTTCGCTTGGCTAATGTTGAGCGACAAATTGACAAGGGTCGTCCATGCAAGCTGAGAATTGAGATAATATTTTCTCCATGTGACATTGTGTGTATAGCTACTTACCTTACCTACACATAGATGTTTCTCGAAGAAAATATTTGTATTTTCATATACCTATGTAACGGATAAACTCAAAAACTATAAGCTCATGAAAAGACGGCCTCCGTGGCGCAGTGGTGTGCGAGGTAGATTTATAAGACGGAGGTCCTGGGTTTTAGCCCCGGCTGGGCTGATTGAGGTTTTCTTAATTCGTGGTTAGCCGACAAAAAATTACCGCCAAGCGATTTAGCGTTCCGGTACGATGTCGTGTAAAAACCGAAAGGGGTGTGGATTTTCATCCTCGTCCTACCAAGTTAACCCGCTTCCATTTTAGACTGCATCATCAAAGCCAAGGGGTAACTTGTAAATAAATAAATAATAAAAAAAGAAACCTTCATGCCCGCTTCATACCAAAAAAAATCGGACTACCGTCAAGACACGAGCATGTGAAAGTATTAGGTCAAAATCTGGCATAACTAGGTATGTAAGTTTCAGAATTACTATTTAACACGTTCAGTGCCACCGACTCGCCCGGAGAGTCCACGTAAATTTTATTCCAGCGCCGTAGACTCGCCTCGCGAGTTCAATGTTTTTGCAATTTTTTTTCAAAATGCATGTGTATTTTCTGCTTAAAATAATACTGAAGACTAAATATACACTAATCTAATGAATAACGTGGTGGGCCGGGTGTGCAGACCCAGTTTATAATCGAAAGAAAATAAACTATTCTGCAATGCCTTGAACTCGCTAGGCGAGTTCACTAACATAGATTCTCAAACTTTTATAAATGAAATATATAAAAGGTAGATACTTTTATTTTCATTTTACCAAAAGTCACATTCACTCGTAAAACAACGGCGGATTGTGTTCGACACCTTGTAGGGGCTCGAATTTGGTGTTCACCAAATGGGTACTTCTAAGTTTTTGAGTCTGTCCTTGCGTTTTTGTTAAACGAACGGTGCATACATACAACATTTACACAAATATTATAAATATAAAATATATATTATATAACAAATATACTAATATATATACCTACTTACCATGTTGTAACATGTTATGATTTATTACTTATGTCATCTTTGTTTATTTAAGTAGTAGTCCTTGACAGAGTTTTTAAAAATCCTCAGTGATGAGTGACTTACTCTGCCGTATATACAGAGGAAGCGCGTTTAGTAATGTTGTGGAACGAAATTATTTCACGAATAATTATATTTATTTATTTATTAAATTATAAAAATTGAATCCCATCAAAATAGGTTTAGCCAAATAAAAGATAATCTCGGAAAAACATACATACGTACTAGTTAAACTGAGAACCTCCTTATTTTTCAAATTTGGTTAAATTAATAAGTTACCTTCTACGCATTGTCGCTTTCTTGGTATCTCCTCCTCCATCTGAGTTAAATCATCGTCGTAAGCCTCCGTTTCTGGCACATGTAGCACTAAAAATATACCAGACACTATTTAATAAATTTCGAAAGTAATTAAAATGTAACTTTACTCAAAACATCTATACATATAATAAGAAAATCTGTTTATAAAAACAATATAAGATATCAACAATAATCAGTATTTGTAAGATTGAGAGCCACTGCATAAATTACGAAACAAACTTACATTTTCGTTTATTTATAGTGTTTCTTGCCATTTTCTTTTTGTTAAATTACACCATATACTAGTTAATTGCTTTAAACACGTAACGTACACTGTCACGGCCACAAAAATAACAGAACATAGTTTTTACCCTAACGCAATGCCACTGAACTCGCGTGGCGAGTCGAATGATTCGTATCGCAGCGCCGGCGACTCACCTAGCGAGTCCAACGTAAAATGTAGGCGGCTCCCGAGAAAACATCGTGAAAATCGTAGCGGTAATGAAAGTGTTAATATAGATTAAATAAACTAATTATAGGATATTCCGATTACAGTTGTAACTAAAAGTGCCTAGTCTCGCAATATGAATGCGTAAGTACCTATATGTAACAGTTAGCACGCTTGATATCAGCCCAGTCTATCTGTATCTATCTAGACTAGAGGGTACGGCAGTCGACTGCGGCCCGTGTTCACTGTTCCAAGCCAGTGGTTCATCATCACCCGCCTCGAATACACTATCGCACGATCGCTCTATTAAAATCTCACTTTTTCCTACAACTATTATCACAGATTCGGACTTATTGCCTCAGTTGACGGTACAATCGTGCGTGAGACGTTGACGCGAGTGTACTCGTATCTATTGGTGACCAGTTGGATTTAACAGTTGTCTACGGTTCATAACATTAAAGTTATGGTGCACACAGTGAGGACATTATAGTGCTGTTGTTATATTGTATGAAATTTAGTTACTGGTTTTAGTTTTTTTTAGTCAAAGTTAGAGCTCATTAACCATACTATATAGTATATACTAAAATATATAATTTAATTGCAAATTGGCGAGCGATTCCTTTTTTTATATACTCTACAAGTTAGCCCTTGACTACAATCTCACCTGATGTTAAGTGAGGAAGCCATCTAACATGGAAGCGGGCTAACTTGTTAGGAGTAGGATGAAATCCACACTCCTTTCGGTTTCTACACGACATCGTACCGGAACGCTAAATCGCTTGGCGGCACGTCTTTGTCGGTAGGGTGGTAACTAAAGCAGCTATACTTACTCGTACATACTCATTTTAACCGCCAAGCAGGATTACTGGATGGAAGGATATTAGTATCATGTTATCTAACATCTATGGCTCATTGGTTGATTGCATTGGCTCATGGTCAGAGATGTATCAGGTCAATGGGTGGCAACATTTAAACGTCAAAATAATGTTGTATATTCGATCAATCAATGGCGTGCACTTCAAACATGCATTTCGTACGTTCTGCATACCTCTTAACACTTATTAAATGCAGATTTTCCCAGTTTGGTTAATTATTCTTACTACCCTGATCGACAACCTTATGCGCGCCGCTACTACAATTTACTATCATAAGTGCAGTGCAGTTAAGAGCTGCTTTAGCGCAAAGAGCCCTTGTTAACTGTCATATTAATGTGTTACATTTTAAGTCAAAATCTACTTGACCAATTTGAAAAACTATTTTACTACTAGCGGACCCGATCAAGCTTCGCTTTGACTTCTGTGCACTTCTCACATACCCTACCCTACCCTACCCCTTGACTATTAAACGTTTGTATGGGAAATAGAAAAGATTTGTTTTTATGTTTTTCCCAGAACTTATTCTGATTTTTCTCACCTTTTAAACCTTCCCTATACCTCCATAAACATTTCAAGACCAAGATAAGATAAATCTGTTCAGCCGTTCTTGAATTTTAGCAAGACAAACAAACAGCAATTCATTTATATATAAATAGATAGATTTGGGTGTCTTTAGTTACAGAAAATAGAAAAAAATCAAATTCTATTCTGGTATTGTAATTGTATTAATTCAGGTGATTTGAAAAAAAAATGTATTTACTAAGTAATACAAACGTATATCTTCCATGAACAAAAAAATAAGCATTTTATACAAATTATTATTATTTGTACAAGAGGTCACCTACAGTATATACCGCATCTACAAGCTGTTTTTGCAGACTCACACTGATGGGCTACCAAATACATTGAATAAGTTGAATGTACCAAAATGCCCCACATCTCAGCCAGTCATTTGACAACAAAAGAAATCTTTTGTTGGCAGGTTGTAAGAGATTATGATTACAGATTTTTTCACACAATCATGTTGTACCTATGGGTATGTAATGAGATTATAAAAACGTTATTTGCTATTGCTAACCATTTATTTTGTCTATACAGCTGGTTGTCTAATAGGTATAAGTTTTTCCGCAGGCAACAATTTTACAACACAGTCCGTACAAAAATCAGTTCCAGCATTGTCTGTCCACCTTGCTCCTAGGAAGCCAGTTTTCTGACATCCCACACAAATGGTCTTTGTTTGATACACAGGCATCGTTTCATCCAATACCCTCTGCTCCTTAGCAGCTTTCAAGAGTTCCAGCATGGACTTGTTACCAAATTTCATATCAAGAGACGTTCCTTCTTGAGTGTCACTACAATTACTGTCATAGGGATCCTCCATTTTAACTGGTACGTGCAATTGAGGAAAGAAAGTTGATTTTTTAAAGAAAAATGATCTACTCCTGTCTTTGTTGACCCGTTTAGGTGCTCGGCCGGGTATAGGCAGGCCTGCTCTAGCTAACTTGTTAAAATACTTTTGTATTCTGCTCATAACTTGTACTGGTGTTCTAGTACCTAGGGCATTGGCTATTTTCTTATATCTCCTTGCTTCTACAAGTTCTTCAGGATATATTTCTAACAACTCTTCTAACCGTTTCTGCTCCTCACATGACCACAGTTGATTGAATGTTTCGGGTTTACTATCTGTGAATATTCGTCCTCTCACTTTTGTGGCAGATTCTAATTCTTCTTTTGTGGGCTTGTAGCTGTTCTCGATTTCTGAATCAATGCCATATAAACTCCAGTCGATTGCTGGTAAATCTGCTATTTTTTGGTGTGGCGGGAAGCAAACCGTTCCAGACTGTAAATCTTGCACAAATGCTACTGGATCTTCTAAAGCTTTGTTCTGTGTCTCACACAAATCTTCAATGTTTTGTAGGGCAGTTGTTTTCTGAGTCTCTAATTGTATGATATATTTTAACATTTCACTGTAGTCTTTATTCCCTCTTATGGCTAAATGGTCAGTTTCAAATGCAAATACGTTATCATAATCAGGCGTCTCTTCCGTGTGCTCCATGACTGAAATAAAAATATAAGAGACTATGTAGTGTGCGACACACGATGTCCAGTTTCAAATTGACCGGGAGCCCAAAAAGACTGAGTGTTAAAATCAAAAACAAGATACAAAATGTGCAACATAAAAAATGCAAACCTGAATTCAGGAGCGCGTCGTTGGAGGGCTGGTGTAGCCGGTAAGTATTGTAATAAATTATCTAGTTTTAAATATTTAATAAGTCTATTTTGTAATATTTTAACGAATACTATTTGTTTTTCGTTTTCACAATCACAACAAAATCAATACTTTTTTGTTTGGTAAGTCTATTGTCAATGTCAATGTTGTCAATCAACCCAATTGTCACTGTCACTGTCAGCTGTAATGTCACGCTACGTTCAAAAATGTTTATTGTTCAACATTTTTGTTAAATTACTTTACTAATTAAATTATAATGAAATGAATGTGATATAATTTTATATTAAATTATCGTAATAAAATGCTAAATTCACGAAATGTAGATTGGTAAGCTTAATATTATATTATAGGTAATAACTAACACTGCCATCTGTTAGTTGCTAGAAGCACTGAAAGAGTCTCGCAGTTTACCGATAGGTTCGCTGTGAAGTGTGATTACAACGCCCTCTGCAAAAATATACCAAAGACTTTATCTTCCAAAAACGTTCACAAGATGTCACTACTATTACACAATTCCATTTATGAAGCTTTTTCAGTACAATAGTGTACTTTTGAAAGCTTGCTTGTAAAAATAATAATTAAGTATAATGAAATTCTGCTGTTTACTTTAATCTACAATCATTTAAATCAATACCTACGTCGTGTAAGCACTTATTGGTACGTCCTTGTGACAGGGAAGCACAATGTAGAGCTTTTACCAAAATATTTCACACACCTTTTCACATTGCCATTTAGTTGTATAAGTAGCTATTATGTGCTTGATATTCTTGACAAATATTAAAAAGCCTAAATGTGATATTTTTACCAAAACTTGAATCTACACGAAATAAGGACACATTTTTTTCAGAAATAAATATATTCTATAAATATTTTTGCTATCTGTTTTCACGCAAACGTAATTTGAACTCAAATAAAAAGATAAATAATCAAAATCTTTTGATTATATATACGTTTTTTACGATTTTTTACACTCTTGACGAAAGAATCCCGCTTTTTTCACTCTAAAAGTTCCTTAATCCGTACTTGGCAAAAAAAATATGTCAACGCAGGTAGGTATAGGTACCCTAGGAAGGTAGGTACATACTACATAGGTAAGTTTCAAATTCTCATTTCGAACATGTTGTAAAGTTTTAATAGAAAGCCGTCAAAAGCATAAGCTGAGAGGTTAATTTTCGATTTAGGTAAGTACTTGAATAGGTACCAACTTACTGTTTATAAACTTATCCATTCCAGTTAATAGCTTCTATGTATGGTAGGTAGGTAGTAGACTTGAAGGAGTACTTACCCACCTGCCTAATTCTACTAAAATCAAATAAAATCATCATCAATAAGGCATTTTCAAGTGTTGCCAAGTGTTGTCAAGGGATGCCAATTGCCAGCCGTACCACAGAATACATAGGTATTCCATAAAATACTAAATAATTTTTGGAACCCAAGACCTCGTGAATCGTGATCCGAAGGCCAATCACTGGACCAGCGAGTCAGTTATAGATATATTATGGCTCATAGTTAAAAGACACTCGCATCATCAATATTCGGCTCACTATATGGCCACGAGTCTCCTCTCAGAATGAGAAGAGTTAGACTAATAGGTCCACCACGTTGGCCCAATGCGGATTGGCAAACTCCAGACACGCACAGAATTAAGAAAATTCTCAGATACGCAGATTTCCTCACGTTGTTTTTCCTTCACCGTTTAGGTCACGTGATATAGGTACCTATAATTTCTTAAGATACACATAACTGAAAAGTTGGAGGTGCATGCCCCAGACCGTATTCGAACCTACGCAGTTCAGATCGAAGTCAGAGATCTTATCCACTCCACTGTGCTAATCACGGGTCTCAAAAGATGGGTCAAAAGGTACAATATCTAATCTTTAAAGAAACAGTAAGAAAAGAAAGTTTAAGGCTAAGCCTAGCAACTAGCGCATCAAAACCGAGGCGGACAAAATATGCTTAATATTTTCTTCATTTCTTTAAGTCGCTTATTAAACAACGAAAGTTATTTAAACACAAAATACTTAAATATTGTCTACAATGTCGAGTTGTGTATTTAGGAAGTGTAAAAACTATAAATACATAATGTAAGTAAACAAAATTGTGCATGTGTGTTGCTAAATTCGAATCACTTTTTGCGGTGATTTTGTAGGCAAGCTTAAATTAATCATTGGAGCCTATAATAACAGGGCCTAGAATAACATAATATAAAAATATTATAATCGGCAGTTTTCTATTTTACTTGGGAATAATGCTCGAGCATGCTCGCACAGTTTTATGCAGTTACTGTCTCCAAAAACAGTAGGATCTTTTGGTTTTCGAAGTGAAATCGAACAGACGCCAACTCATAAATTCTAATAAATAGCTACTTACATCAAGGCGTATTATGCAAAAGTTATAAACATAAAACGGGTTTCAACTCGCAACCGGAACGGAAAGTTTGGATCAAGTTTTGCATTATGAAAACGTCCGAACTTCAAAATAAGAGAGTTGGAAGTTCCGCTTAAGGATTTTGAGGAATCGCTTAAGTGAGTCCAAGAATAGCGATATTTCATTGACTTTCAAAAGGAGGAGGTTCTCATTTCCATCAATTACGACAATAGCCGTCATAACTTCATACGTGTTGATCTGTCACCCGCACCACGAACTTCGATAGTGTAATGTGTACCTACTCTAGTCAGGGGCTTAGCTACCGCTGTATCAACCGTATCAATGATACGTGTGAAAGCAAAATTAGTAAAATGTAGGTAATCCACAATCTCTTTTTTTCTCTGGTGAAGCGTGCGCCGAAAAGTTGGAATTCATTTTTAAGTCATTTTTCAAGCGAGAATTTTGTTTCTTTTGTGAGAAATCTTTACCAATAATTTGGCCCCCCCAACTATAACTAACTAGTATATATAACAACACCGCTGCGGTGAAGCCAGGTCAAGAGACCATAGCTTTAGATTGCATCATCATTTACCATCAGGTGAGATTGTGGTCAAGGGATAACTTGTAAAGAATAAAAAAAAACAAACATACATACAGCCGAACGTAGAACCTCCTCCTTTTTGGAAGTCGGTTAAAAATATAATGCTGAGAAGAGCTGGCAAGTAACTCAATAGTCACACTTTGTTAAACTCATAATTTCAATGATTATTTTGATCATACAATAAAATTTGATATCATTGTATACAATTTCCTGAATATGAAAGCTCCAATGGCCCTCAAGTATACTTCCGTTTTATCCTCGTGCCTGTAAGATGATAGTTACATTGAAAACATGTTATCGATAAAATATCTTCTGAAATACAGAATAAATCAAATATCGCGATTGAATACGTTGACAATCTGAAACGCAATATGTAGCGAAATAGCCAATATCAATCTTAATAAATACATGAGGGAGATATCTACTCCTACTCGCAGTTGTGTTAGGTACACCCTGATTTCCATAATATGATATGCAACTACACAAACATAGGCTGAATAAATAATGCTTTTCCTTTGATCTTCTTACCATCGACTATAAAAGAAATTATTATGTTAATATCAAAACCGCAAATAAATGCCGCAACCCACGGACAGGAATAGTGAAATTTCAAAGCAATTTTCAATTCAATCTTCAAAAGTCTTCAGTCGAAGCATTTTTAAAAAAAGATCATTGACCGGCTGCTTATCCTGCTCCGAAGTGTATACCACCACCAACTTCCCAACTATGGGCTGATAATTTTTACTAAAAAGTTCTTGGAAGGAACAAAAACATTTCTGAGTTAGGATTCGAACCCAGGGCCTCGTGATCTAAAGCCGCGCAAGCTTCTAACTGGTCCAACCAGGCACTCATTAAGAGTTAATATAAATAGCTTTAGTAATTAATCTACGAATATATAGAGGAAAGAGAATATACTATATAGGGGAAATATTTGATTGTTTCTTTGCATTGAGCTCCGAAAAGACTGAACCAATTTGAAAAATTCTTTTACTGTTTGGTTATTATTATACGTTACTCTGCTAAGCTCAGTAATTCCTGAACGAATTTACAGTAATTTGCTAGCCAGTGTCCATAATTTTGTAACAGTAAAAGATTTCTTGTTTTGTATTTGGCCTAACCCCTCTCATTCTGAGAGAGGCTCGAGCTCAGCAGTGAGCCGAATATGGGTTGATAATGATGAAAAGCCTTCATAAATGTCTTTGTTCTGCTTATGATGCACTGCGGTCGCTCTGTGTCTTTTGTTTTGCAGTAGTTTGCTAGCTAATGATCATAATTTTGTAACAGTAAAAGCCTTCTTAAATGTCTCTGTACTGCTTATGATGCACTGCGGTCGCTCTGTGGTTGTCTCACGTTACATTTATTATCGTATGCTGTACATACAAATGCACCTGAAAGCCGATTTACCTACTTGTGCACAAGTAGATTAAAGCTCAGGTTTTAACCACAAAGTAGTAGAGAATGTAGACTTAAGCACCGCTGAATATTCCTAACCTAATGACGTACATATTTATGAGCAAGTACTCGTATATGGTGTTTTTTTATTTACTAGTTAGCCCTTTACAAAAATCTCACTTGATGGTAAGTGATAGTGATAGGATAGAATAGAAGCGGGCCTCCCACCAGCCAAACCTGGACCTTAAGAAAAATTCAATCGGCCCATCCAGGGATCGAACCCAGAACCACCGTCTTGTAAATTCACTGCGCATACCACTTATCGAGGTTTCAGGTTTACAATAAGATCTTAAGTTCGAATCCCAGATCGAGACAGTGTTAGGATTTTATATTTTCTTTTTTTTATTCTTTACAAATTAGCCTTTGACTGCAATCTCACCTCACTTTACCTGATCACATCACAAGTGAAGATGCAATCTAAGATGGAAGCGGGCTAACTTGTTAGGAGAAGGATGAAAATCCACAACCCTTTGGTTCCTACACGCCATCGTACCGCTAAATTGCTTCTTGGCGGTACGCATTTGCTAGTAGGGTGATAGATAGCTAGCCTCGGCTGAAGCCTCCCGCCAGTCAGACTAGCTACCAATCAAGAAAACCTCAATCGGTCCAGCCGAAGATCGAACCCAGGACTTCCATCTTGTAATACCACTGGGCCACGGAGGCCGTCTAACTTCCGACTAGTTGGAAGGAAACGGACGGACTTACCATCTTTTCTCGAAGTGGTAAAGTATATTATGGGGAGTTGAAATTGCTATAGACGAATAATGGTTTTCGACACGCATTTGAAAACAACAACCAACTGTCCGTATTTTTTTGTTATTCGGCCATCACTCTGACACTACTGAATGAATTCAAATGAAACTTGGCACGGTTTTAGACCATAATACGGAGAAGGTTATAGGATACTTTATCCGTCCGCTAGTAATAAATAAAACACTACTTTTCACTGACAAAAAACGCGCTGGAAAAAACTGGATAATTATGCATCAACCTGTTATTTCAATAACTTGCACCGGTTGCCAATTGGTAGACGGATAAAAACATAAAATCAACACGATTTGTAAAGTAATACGATAGTTAAGGGAAGGGAAGGCTTAACGCCAGTCCCCGGCGTAAACGAGATTCATCGTGAGCTACAAATGAAATACGTGACTGCTTCGCCGCCGTGCGACGCTGTTTGCAGGATTTAAGTGTCGTATTTGCAGGTATTACAGAATTGTAAAGTGAAAGAGCTAAATTTTAAATACTTAAACAGCTGTACTTTGACACTATTGGCTCTTTGCCTTTACTTACATTTAGGACAAACTATGTCAATTTTATTTTTATTTTTGTTTACTAGTTAGCCCTTGACTACAATCTCACCTGATGGTAAGTGATGATGCAATCTAAGATAGAAACGGACTTGTTAGGAGGAGGATGAAAATTTATCAACTAGCAGACTTCCGCGACTTCGTACGCGATAAAATACTGCTTCTCACAAATTCCAGAGGAACCATGTATTTTTTTGGGATAAAAGTAGCCTATATGTTGTCATAGACAGTGATAGTCCCATTAAAATCAGACAAAATTTAATAAAACTTGACTATATTTTAGTATAGTGTGAATAGCTATAAGCACTTGAAAAAAACACTTATTTTGGATCACAGACCGACACTTCAATTTTATTTATATGTATTGATTATAATGAATAGGTTTTGATGATGATTAAACTATGATGGTTTTTTATTAAACTGTATATCCTAATGAAAAACCTTAGTGAATAACTGTCTTGAGTTCAAAACGAGTGCCTAAATATCATTACAAGCTATTAATTGACGGGAATATGACCGTAATTTACCAATTATGAATGTCTAAACTAAACACAAATCAGATATTTCCAGTTAAGAAACTCATAATAATGACTGGAACTATCAAAAATGTACTTTATAAATGTATTTTATATATATTCATATGTTTTATTATATATTGTAATATAGTGAAAACATATATATTTATTATTTATATTTTATATTTATACATGTAATATATAAATAAATATACCTTTTTTTTCTTTTGTTTTCTCTGTTGTTGTTTTTGTTTTGTGCAATAAAGTATAAATAAATAAAATGTACCTAAGTGCTTAAAATCTACAATTTTATTTTTACGATGTCATTAATTTGGCACGGCGGTTTAAATCAGTGAAACTGTTAATCGATAAACTCGAAGCCGATGCCCTCTTTACAGCCAAGGTTGGAGCCAAAACTATTTCTCCAAAACCACCATCTGATAGGGTTAATTAATGGACCTTTACAAACTAT